>NW_027466083.1:5222500-5227500 GCF_046127955.1 Nelusetta ayraudi
CCTCCTCCCTCCAACGCGGGGAGGAAGTGTGTTCCCCCCGCTTACCGGCGCCTTGTTTACACGGTCGCATGTCACGCAGCTTCAAAGGGCGTCGGGGGGGAAAGCTGCCGTGCGAGGGAAGAGACTGAGGAGGAGGAGGAGGAGGAGGAACAGATGAAAGAGGCAGAGTAGCTGCTGGGGTGACAGGTAGATGAAGGAGCCCAGACGAGGCTGGTGCCCGGGACGGCGGCAGCGGTACAAAAGCTGCGTCGCCGGCGGATGGGATGTTGTTCTCCAGTTCTTCCTAATTGATTCCACGGGTGTATCAAAGCTGGAGATGTCCAACCTCTCCTGTAGATGTGACGTCAGCGAGCGTCGCACCTCGTTAAAGATGCGCTTAGGTGCGAAAATGCGAAAATCCAGATTTACACAAGTCTGAAAAATCTGGCCACATCCGCGTTGAAAAGCTCCAGGCCAGCTGGTCACGTCGTTATGTGAGCCATCGGCGATGAAAGCAGGAAGTAGCTGCTGCAAGCTGATCTCAACCAGCGCAGCGCAGAAGAAGACAATGACAAAGGAGGAGAGGCCGCAGCTGCCGGCTGTGCACTGATCGTCAATGAAGGAGCTAAAGGCACGCAGCAGTCGTGACTTTCTATTGAAACAACCGGGAAGATTTTCTTTTACGTTTAAAGAAGAGCAAAAACTTTGATTCTCACCAATAAGAAAACGTACAAAACAAACCCTGAAAGGTGACAGATAGAAAGTTTGTCTGGCAGTCATCGCAATCAAGTTTTTTTTTCTCCAACTGGCCTCCTCAATCCAAACGTTTTCCGTGAGCTCTTTGCCAGATGTGAAATATGATTTATATCTGCTGATTTAAATCCAACAGATTTAGAAAACCATGTCGGGTCAGATATCGCAGCTTCTCGGGCCAAACCACGACAACAGAAACCTTCTCCTCAACCTGCTGGACTTCACACAATGTCAACACAATGATGTGTGCGACCTCGGCTCCGAGGTGTTTCAGCCAAGCGGAGCCGCTCGGTTACACCTGACCTGGATCTGCTGCCGGAGACAAATGCATGGGGGCAGATCAGACGTGCGAAGGTTGTGGGCGTCTATGAGAGCGAAAAAAGAACAAGAGGGAGAGAGAGAGAGAGAGAGAGAGAGAGAGAGAGAGAGAGAGAGAGAAACGTGATGCCAGAGGCCAGGACCACGCTGGTGCGTGTTTAGTCCGCAGCGGAGGAAACAAGTGGAGGGGAAGTTGCCCAATGGCCCACTCTGTTCCCATGGCACAATGAGCAGGTCTAATCATAGACACAAGCAGGGCTCATAAAGAACTTCTGCTGTCTCTCCCTGCTGTTCCCACACTCACATTGGCTTTTCTTTTTTTCTCTTTAAAAAACCATAATCGAAGAAAAATAGCGCAAGTTGACGGCGAGGGATTAAAGGAACGGTTTGAGATGTTGTTGTGGCTGTTGGACCGGCGTCAGCGGCCTGTTAACAGGAGTGTCTTTGTTTTGGCTGCGGCCGCTTGAAAGGTTTTGCCAGCGTGCGTGTTTGTTTTGCTCTCTGGAAAAGACGGAGTCTCTTCCTGGTCCACTCAGATCCCTTTGCCCCCCCCCCCTCGTCCTGCGCGTCCCTCAGTCGCGTTAGCTTAGCCCTAGCTCAGGGCCGCTCAAAGTTGCACTTTGTGCATAGAGATTGTATTATTTTCATTGCATTACATAAGTGATGGCTGCGCTGAGTGGGCGTTGCACAACCCCCGGAGTCGGACCACCAGGAGACCTCCGGGCTCCAAATTCGTACGTCGATAAATCTCCCGCTGTATGTGTTTCTTTTTCTTTTCTTTTTTTTTTCTTTCTGCAGCGTGGAAAATTAGAACTGACAGGGGCCCGGGGCCATGAAACAAATTGGGGAGGGAGAGAGGGAGAGAGAGAGAGGGGGCTTCAATCCAGAAAACGCAGAGGTGTCTCGCTCGGAGAAGGCTGGTCGTTAGCGCAAAACACGTTGGGCCAGTGACACTGTTGCCGTTTGAGCCCTCAGCTGGTTTCTGAAGGCCGGGAGCGCGGGGGGCGGGGCGGGGGGGGGGGGGGGGGGGGTCAGCTGTCTCATTTAACAACAACATATGCACCACTCACTGATGCCTGTCTTTGCCCTCTTGCAGGCGATCATCTACGAGGGCCAAGACAAGAACCCGGAGATGTGCAGAGTGCTGCTGACACACGAGATCATGTGCAGGTGAGAGCCTCTCCCATCCGCCCAGCATGTTTCCTGGTTCGCTGGCATCATTAGCACCCATATACGAACGTGCACGTGCACGCACGCACACACGCACACACACACACACACACACACACACACACACACACACACACCGAGCCAACTGTGTTGAGGAAGATGAGTTTCGGCTCTCAGAGTCGTCGCTTTAATTACAATCTAAAGATGAATTTCTTCATAACTGGGCTCGGAGGGAAGAGTTCTATTTATAGAGGCTTATAGAGGCATTTTAACCACCCTGTCCTATAGTGTAAAAAAAAAATTGTGTGTGCATGCATTGTGTGCGTGTGCTTGTGACGCCTGGTTAATTAGGACACAGAGAAACTCATTAGTCAATCTGAACCCTCCTGTTGTTTCATGGCTAACAAATGGCTTTCCTCCACAAACTGACTTTAAAATATATGCAGGGCATCTCTCTCCTTTGCTCTCTCTCTCTCTCTCTTTCTCACACACACACATACACACACACACACAGAGGAAAAAAAGATGTATGCATATGCATACTTGCTTGTGCACGCCGCAGATTCTGAAAAATTCCAATCCAGCCCATGAATTAAGTTGCTCTTATTCCCTGACCTTGTCACAGAGTAACTTTAAGTGTTGCAGGATAAATTGGGGCTGGTCCGCATGCAGCAGAATAGAAATAATACGCACTTACACTCTGTTCCATAGCTCGCTGAATAATCCTCAGGCACTCACCAATTGAAATTCCAATGTAATTGAAAGAACGTTGTAAATAAAACGTGCTACCGTCGCAGGTCTCGGTGTAAATTACCACTGTTCATCATGGCGGGGGGGTAGTAGGGCTGAGGATGAGGTGTGGGGGGGCGGGGGGGGTGTCACATTATGGATATAAGCAGTGTTTAGCGCAATATAAAGAGTACACACAGAGTTGTGTAACATAATATTTTGGATACCAGCTGCAGAAGGTACGACTTCGGCAGCGAGTGCACAGAGGCTCGGGTCAAAGTTGCGGCTGCTGCCTTGTGTTGTTACGCGCTGATTCTGCAGCACGGGCCTCACACACACACATACACGCATACATACACGCAGACACAGAGAGAGAGAGAGAGAAAGACACACACACACACACACACACACACACACACAAAGCTCAGGCTGTACATTAATCACTGTTGCTTATTGTCACAGCGGCGCTATTAGCCATATGCTCGCAGCCAATCTGCCACCGCACAGGTCTGCCCTGTCAACCCGACTGGAGCGCCGGTGCAAACACACCACTGGTGTGCTTCCAAAATGGACCTTGCAATAAAGTCCAAAACAATTACAAATCTTTCTTTCAAATTTTTCACATTATTTCATGCCACGTTAGATTCAACATCCAGCCTGAGCAGAGATGTCCTCTCACATCTCTCAGTCTATCCAATATTATCAGGTGATCAGTCATTGCAGTGTGGCAGTCATCAGCAGACTGATAGTGGGGATCACTGCTGGCTGCAGCGCCGCGAGCCCTCGGCAAGGCCCCTTTAAAATGTTGTTGGTTTTCTCCTGAAAGCTGCACCTATCCCTCATTGGCGAAGTGAGCAGGTCATTGATAACCAAATAAAAACTTGCTGTTGACATTTTTTTTTTCTCTTTGTTCAATATCAGCGCTATTGCGAACATTTATTACTAACACCGTGGTGTCAAGACCAGGCCTGAAATGGCATCTGGAACTCATTTTTATTGGGGCTATCGCTTGTTTTGAGATTGCGGACTCTTTCTCTACGTGCGCACGCCTTTGTGTGTGTGTGTGTGTGTGTGTGTGTGTGTGTGTGTGTGTGTGTGTGATAGATGGAGGGGAGGGGGCAGAGCACATGATTAGATCACCAGGATCCAGAGCAATAAGTGTTACATTACCCTCCATCCCGTCCCTCGTTTTTCCTCCTCACCCACCTCCTCCTCCATTTATAACATCCTTCACTCTGCTGCAACCCCCCCGCACCCCCCACCCCAGTCTTACCCTCAACCATTCTGCTTATTAACCCTCCTTTCTTTTACCCCCTTTGCACCCCATTCTCCCCCCTCCCCGCCCTGCTATCATCCAACCTCTGCTCCGCTCTCTGATGGGAGGGGGTGGGGAATGGGGGGGGGGGGGGTGGGTCAGCGGCAGAAAGGAAGTGATGGGGGTGTGTGGGGTGGGGTCAGCAGACAGGACTGGTGGATGGGGGCGGGAGGGGGGGTAAGGTGTAACATGTCTGCCTCTCTCTTTCTTTCTCTCCCCGCTCTGCCATCTGTGACTGAGGGGAAACCTGAGACGACGCCCCTTCCTCTTCTCCCCGCCCTCTTGTTTACGCCCCCCCCCCTCCCCTCTGCCCTCTCACCCTCTCACCCCCTCACTGAGCTCTACTTCCTGCTTGCGGCTCCATCCATAATGGATGCACCCAAGAAAAGCTTTGTCGCCCTCTCTTTACGCAGGGGATGTGAGTGAAAGTTGACCTGCGTCAGCTTTTATCAGTGCGCTGCTGTAATGTCAGTCAGTCGGTTGCTCTGGGATTTTTCTCGGCTCATTCAGTCTGAAGGTCCGATCACAATTTATTGTTTAATAGACGTAAGTAACGTGACTGCAGGGCCACGTGCATAAACGCCATGCGTCATAAACAAACATGGGTAATAAATGCTTCCATGCCCTTAGATCAGGCATGGGCAAACTACGGCCCGGGGGCCATACGTGGCCCGTTAAGCTTTTTAATTTGACCATCCAACTTGTAAGTCAGAAAAAAGCTATATTTCATCCAGTG
>NW_027466083.1:5235000-5242500 GCF_046127955.1 Nelusetta ayraudi
ACACACACACACACACACACACACACACACATACACACATTCTGGTTGGATTGGGGTTTTTTTTTTTTACCATCTGTTACTGCTGACACTCTTGCACAGTTGCTTAGAGGCTGCTTGCTGTCCTCAGCCACCTCCACTTTGCAGAGGTTCAGCGGGTTTGCAACACATGGAAGGACCCAAGATTTATTTCATATATTTCTATATCGCTGAAACAATTTAAAGGAGCTCCTGGGCACAGTGAGATCTTTTTGTATTGCCCATTTCCAGGCAGCGATTCTGTAACAAGGCCGTGGCACAGCAGCGACAGAGTATCGGAAATCATTTGAAGCCGCAGACAGCAGCGGCTGAATATTATGTCACGGAGAAGAAAACGAAAATCAGGTCCGATCGTGAGCAATATTCAGCCCCGAGACCTGATTTTATAATGAATCCATATCAATCACTTCCAATTAGTCAGCTGGCTAATTAGCCGACAGGCTGAATAACCTGCCGACTGCCTTCTTCAATGACTCGGCTGATTTATCAAGCAAAGCCGCTGACTGATGGAGCCACGGAGGACTGATGTAATCTGCTGTTAGGCAGGAAGACATCAGCCACTGTCTGCTGTCAAGGAGTGAGACTGGCTTATGGCTGTGTGTGTGTGTGTGTGTGTGTGTGTGTGTGTGTGTGTGTGTGTGTGTGTGTATGTATGGTGTGTGGACAACCCCCTGGTGTGCGATGAGACTGTGGTCAGAAGCCTCTGGGCAGCGACGCACACTGATCTCTCTGACCATATACACACACACACACACACCACCAGCAAATAGCGGTGGTGAATGAGCTGCTCTGTGCGGATAGCTTGTGTGTGTGTGTGTGTGTGCGTGCGTGCGTGTGTGTGAATATCTTAAGCTGCATCATTAAAAAGCAAACAAATTTAGTCGATCTGGAAACTCCCTGTGCTCGAGGAAACACACTTGCACAAACACGTTAACAGACGACTCGCGGGGCAGTGGGAGGTTTTTTGTTGTTGTTTTTTTTCTTTCGCCCCTCGCCACAAAGTGAGCTGGCGGCCCGGAGGTGTTCAGGGAGGCTGAGCAGCCGCGTGTTTACTCACTCTGGCAGAGTTTGTACAACTGTAAGAAGGAATTTCGGAGAAGGCGAGGTGTGGAAAGAAGGAGACCTGCGGTGGATTCCAGCCCAGATTGTGTTGAGGAGGAGGAGGAGAGCTGAGTGGAGAAGAGTAGAGCCCAGTAGAGTCAAGCATGGAAGAGAGAAAAGGAGGAGGAGAGGAGGAGGAGGAGGAGAAGGAGAGGAGGAGGAGGAGAGGAGGTGAATGTGCCAACCTTGCATCATTTCATTATTAATAACTGCGTTGGACTAAAAATGCTAACCTTGTCTGATCTTACGGCCGGCTGAGTCTGCAAGCACTACCCCTGTGTGTGTGTGTGTGTGTGTGTGTGTGTGTGTGTGTGTGTGTGTGTGTGTGGCTCCGGGAGGCAGGGAGACACTGGTCCACACTGAGCTCTTGTTTCTCTTTGTTTGCACTGCGAGCTGGTGAAGTCACTGTAACTGACACAGGTATAAATATCTGTGTGAGTGCATTTCTTTGTGTGAGTGTGTGTGTGTGTGTGCAGCCGTGCATGTGTTTGTGTGTGTATGTGTGTGTGTATGTGCATGTTGGACCAGTGTTTCCCATGCGGAGCAGGCCAGGAAGAGAGCGCCAGTGTCCTGTGGAGAGACGCATTGTTTTCACACACACACACACACAAACACACACACACACACACACACACACACACACACACACACACACACACTGGCCATCACACACGCATAAAAAAAACATCACCACTCCCAAACTGATCTACACACCGTCTGTGTTGCCACAGTAACACATCAGCCCAAACAAACACTCTGCCCCTCACAATGGACAAAAACATCAACCCTCCCCCCTCCAACTCACCTCTCCACACACACACACACACGGAACGACAACGCATTTAGCGTGTACATATGTTCACGTGAGTCGTGCTGGTTGGAGCCGCGGCGCCGTTTTCTTTCCATTTCTTTTTCGAGACGCCGTTATTTCCGTCCCGTTGTGCAGTGAGGCAGCAGCACAAAAGCCGCACGCAGGGACCAGCAAGAGAAAAATGGAGGCAAACGGAGAGAATGCGGCCCTGTGGAACTGCGGAGGTGTAATCTGTCAGACAGGAAGCTGGCGGGGTCGGAGGTCGCCGAGCGCTAATCGATTAGCCGTCAGTTAGCGCCGCGCTGGAGAGGAGAGCGCAGCTGAGGCCAGCTCTTCCACCGCACCATTGTGTGTGTTGAGTGTGTGTGTGTGTGCGTGGATGGAGTGCTGCGCCACTGAACTGTTGGTTTCGCCGTGTGCGTGTGTGTGTGTGCGTGCGTGTGTGTGCGTGCGTGCCGGCGCTGCGTGGGTGCGTGTATTTCTTGGACTTATTGATCAGAGAGAATTTAGCAGAGGATTTTTGGTGCGACCCCACGAGGTTAAATGCTGTTCTCTCTCCCTCCGTCTTCCTCTCAGCCTCGTCCTTCTCCTCTGTATATTTCTCCGAGCGGCGCGGCGCGGCGCAGCGAGAGAGAACACTTGAACCCGGGTCGCGGTGAGTAGGTGTTTGCCAGCTCAAGTGTCCAACTCGCGCCGCGAACGCCGAGCAGTTTATTTACAATGAAAGACAATTCCTTCAAATCTGCATCTCCCCTCGGTGACCCGTGGCGTTGGCAGGAGGATGAGAGGTCCTCCTGCACTATTTATAACGCCGGCTTTCATGGGAAAGTGCCCCGAAAGCCAAGAAATGATTGCAACTTGCGCTGAATGACAGAAAATTGTTGCTCAATAGCAACATTTAACCTGCTGGTTTACATGTAAACGGCTGTTTGCATCAATCAATGGAGGCTAATATTCTGTAAAGGCATTCATATTTGCACTTCTGACGACCAGCGCTGAGGTCACCATCACAATCTGAAGGTCCCATATTGTGTGAGATTTAGCCGAGCAGAGTCTGAAAGGAGAAAGGTGAATCCTTTCATTCTTCAGCTGCCTCTACTGTTCAGAAAGTCTGCGTTAAAACACACAGTTCTTGGAATCAGTCGGGCGTGATGTCACAAAGGGCACATTCACATTATTCATAGCAGGAAGCTAAGCCCCCCTGCACACCTTTTCAGCTGCAGGCTGTAAGCAGAGGGCTAAATGTGTTGTTTCTTTCCTATTTGTGAGCATTGGTCCTGCAGAGCCGCTCCCCCGGTGGCCGCAGTGACACATAGAGATTTGGAAATTTGTAGTACGAGTCCATTAAATGTCAGCAATGCAAAACACACTGTAAAATGTAATGCCAATATTAAAGGTGATCTTTTTTTTTTATTTTGTGAATAAATAGTGACTGTGTGCAGAAAACCTGAAACAATGAGAAGGGCACTTTTATTTCCTGACTCATCACACGCGTGTTTGCCTGTCGCAGGAGATCCCACTGTGGCTCCCGACAACTTTTCTTCCACTTTTGAAGGACTTTGTCGGCGTGTTGAGGACATCAGACGCACGCACGTCCTCTCCCTTCAGCTCCTCCAGACACCTTTGATATCCGTCCTTACGGACTCATCGCTGCCCTTTGTTTTTTTTCTCTTTAAAGCGCCGCGATGATCAAAATAGATAAATTCCTCTAATGTGGCATTTATTGGTGGCTGCTGCAGACAGAGACGCAGCGTTATTGCGGCCGGGACGGCGGTGATTTATTAACCCTGGCCTCGCTGCGGACCCCCGGCTCTCCATTCAGATGTTGCTCCTCCCTGCGTCTGTGTCCCCTAATTATGGAATCCCACCGAGGCGGCAGGTCTCACGGGAGGCTGCAGGGTGTGAGAGGATTCATTTTGGGGAGGTTTAGAAGGTGACCACCTCATTAGAAGGCCACATCTTATAATGACGCGTGTGTGTGTGTGTGTGTGTGTGTGTTCTAATGATGCTTGTAGTCTGACTCCTACTGGGAACAGCGCTATTTGTTGCCCCTCTCCAGGGACCGAAGCTTCTGACCTTTGACCTCTCAATGTGCAACCCATACCCGTGTTCATAAGAATAATATAATGCGCATGTGCACACACACACACACACACACACACACACACAGCGTCCTCTAATGACTTCTGGGTAATTTCTGAGTCATTTCAGCCTCTCGCTGCGGCCCAAAGTCACATTCATCCTCTCCTCCGCTGATGATGGGTTTCTTTTTCTTTTTTTTCCACCCTCTCTTTTCTTTTTTTCTTCCCTTTGCGTAAACACGCGTGGCGGCTGTTGAGCGGCAACAGATAGCCCGGGTGTGCGGGCGGCGCTGCGACGCTGTCGTCGCAGCGGCGCTTCTCCGCTGATGTGTCACGGCTGATGTCGCACGCTCAATTGGCCCGGCCGACAGGCGCAATCGCTCACGCTGTTTACTGCGCTTTTACTACGGCCATCAGTCACGAGCTGTCGCCGCCCGAGCCGAGCGCCGCCGCAGCGCTGGGGGTGAGCAGGCCGTAACACACACACACATGCGCGCACACACACACACACAAACACATTGAAAATGACTGTGTGTGTGCCTCTTTGTACTGCCCATCAACACACGGAAGCACTCGTTTAGGCTCAAGTGTGTGTGTGTGTGTGTGTGTGGGTGTGTGTGTGTGTGTGTGTGTGTGTGTGTGTGTGCGCTAGCCTCCTGCCACCAAACACGTATTGTTTTAATGTTTTTGCGCTCATGTGTGGAATCTTTGTCTTTCACATGCACAGCGTTGAATATAAACATGCGCATTATAGTGAGTGTTTAAGCCAGTAAGTGTGCGTGTGTGTGTGCCACGCGTGCGTGCGTGTGTGTGTGTGTGTGTGTGTGGGGGGGGGGGATCCAGGTTATGTTTCTTATTTCCAGATGATTAACTAAGCGGCGTGGCTGGGACCGCTGCCTCCACCCCGGCCCCGTGCCTGCCCATAAGGCCGCGTGTCAGCGGGGAGCGCTTGATTTATGCCGGCTGAATATGTAACGAGACGTTGTAAATTCACCAGCCGGGGGCCTACATGCATCACTATCCCAGCGACGTCGTAATTTAAGGTGCCACCCGCATATCTGGAGATGCTAATGGGTTAAATTACTGGGTTGGTTCTGGAGATTTATACGGGCTAATGAGAGTGGTGTGATGCGAGGGGCGGCGGAGGCGGGTCTGGGGAGGGGGTGGGAGTGGGTTGGGGTGGTGGAGGGGGGGGTGAGGTTGGGGAAAACCGAGGGGGTGGAGGCAGGAGAGCGGTAGACAGGTGGGGCCACGTCACCTCCAGGAGATGCTCAGTTTGAAGGATTCTAAAAATGAAACCTGTTTATTTTGGTTCTGATGCCATAATCTTTCATTTCTCAGCTGCCCGTCTGTGGCGGTGATCTAAGGCTTTCGCCCTGAGTTAACTGTAAAGCACGCGAGGCGGATTCATTAACAGGCGGCGAGCAAGTTCAGGCTGACGCGAGTCTGACTCATACTTCTGTCAGCTGCGGCAGAATCCCTCTGTTAGCGTCGCTCGAGTGGACGCTGGGGATGAGAGGGATGAGATGGAGGCCGATGATTGGCTGGGAGGAGCAGGCCGACAGAGACGAAGAAGAAGAGGATAAAGAAGATGAAGACGTGCCATTTGCCACACCAGGCGGGTGCATTTTAACTGTCTCATCTCACCTGTAACCATTAACCTCAGTCGTACTGATGTTGTCGTGTGAGCACAGCTGGAGTTTAGTCTGTTTCACGTTTTCTTCCGTTGTCTCCTTGTTGAGGCGTTAAAACGACACCGGGGCCTCATTACGGCTCGCTGTCGCACGTCAGAGCTGCCGAGGTTCACAAGCACACAGGTGTGTGTGAAGTCAGTCACTCGATCAGTCAGTCAGTCAGTCAGTCAGTCAGTCATTGGCCATATCTTTCAGATGTGGATTTGCAGAAGTTCACGACCTTTGACCCCGTCTAAAAACCAGAGGCGGACCTTTAAATATCAACTTTCAGAAGCTTCATTCCGATTATATTTTGGTTAGTAATAATTGGTGCAAATGAGCTTTTGCACACACACACGAATGATAACACACACACACACACACACACACACACACACACATATATATGTATATATTTCCTTCCCTCCCTCCTCGTATGCCTGTTTTCCACCCCGTCGTCTCTTTACCATCTGTCTGCTCTCAGTGCCAGCCGCTAATTAGTCCTTGTAAAGTCGGCGTCGTGAGGACTCCCTGTGTTTGGATTGTGCTGTCTAGTCAAACACCGCCGAACAGCGTGTGTGGCTGTGTGTGTGTGTGTGTGTGTGTGTGTGTGTGTGTGCGTAAAGGCTTCGGTTTAATGTGTCAAGTTTGCCGCTGTTATGCAACACACTCCAGGGGCCCGAGGTTAAATCTCAGGAGATGCGGAGCTGCAGCGAGATCACTTTGTTCAACCCACCCCGGTGCGCACGGAGTTGCTCGTGCGCGGGCAGGAGTGATGGCATTGTGTGTGTTTGTGCACGCGCTCCCGTTTCAAACGCCCTCTGCTGATAATCTGATGGTTTTAGATCAAGGTGTAAGTGATTATCAGCTAGAGGTGTTTGTGTGCGTGTGTGTGAGTGAATGAGCGACTGAGTGAGTGAGTAGCTGCGTTTCCATGACAGTTTTAAACTAAAAGCGACAATTCTAAAATTTACAATTGTGATTTGCAGGTGTTTCCATTGAATGGTGTGGAGCGGATAAATTGTAATTCTTGGAAAATCTCGTCCCGCCAGATTAACGAGAATTACGTTTGCTTTTGTTTGTTTGTGTTTGTTTGCTGTCAAGAATGATTGTCACATTTCTTATCTTAGATTATTTGTAAAAAAAAAATATTCCATCTCCTTCTCCGTCCAAACATAACGCATCATTATCACTTGACGCGACCTGGCCACGTGTTTTTGCTGTTTAATTATTGCGATCCGAAAGCATTTTTACTATTTCTTTCTCAGGATGGGAAGCAGCGTAACACAGAAGAGACAGACAGAGCAGTGATGTGCTTAACTGGGCGACACCGTGTCCCACAGGTCTTGAACCTGATACAACCGAGTCAAAATAGCGCTTAATAACTGGACTGTTGTTATTGGTGGATGGAAAGACACACACACTCACACACACACACACACAAGGAAAAAGCCCCCCTAAGCAGCGCTGGGTGAAGAACAAAGCTTTGGACGGTGCTGCAGTCTCAGGTGACAATACATGACAAACTAAAATAGCCTGGGTGTTGGTCTGTGTGTGTGTGGTAACACCCTGGGCAGCTCACACCACCAATGAGTTTTCCATTCCAGCAGGAAGTGGATTTCTGCCACTTCCTGCGCACAGGAGACTATTCATGCCGCTGTAACGCACACACATACACACACACATACACACACACACACACACACACACACACACAGGGTGGCGAGAGGCCCATTCTTACCCACTTGATTTATATCTTTCGCCTTTCATGTGGCCGTATTCTCGGCATCAACGCAAC
>NW_027466083.1:5252500-5265000 GCF_046127955.1 Nelusetta ayraudi
GCGTGAAACCATAATATGTCCCCAAATCTGACCGCGACCAAATCCAAACCATGGCTTTGTCACATCATGGATATAATTTGTAACGGTATTTATTCATTCATCGTCTCTTTGACTCTTAAGAAAAACCAGAGACGAGCTGTGTTTGTGCTGCTGTTGTTTCTGCGTGAACGACTCGTCACCATCCAGCCCTCGGGCCTCCGGGTTCTGCTGCTCACCGTCGTTCGCTGCTCAGTGGAGCCACGCCTTTAGAGTTGAGAATAAAGCGGGGGCCTGGCTGGCCCCATGATGTTGCACTTTTTAAGGCGGCGAGGTGACAGCTGAAACTTCCTGTGTTCTGTGTAGCACAAAGCGAGCGGCGGGGAGAAGAGTGGGGAGGGGCGAGGGAGTGTGGATTTGTTGCTATTTCCATCGTTTGCCCGTCATCCGCGCTCCTCCTGAGCGGGCCTCCTTGTTTAGCGTCGGCGGCGGGCTTGTTTTGTAGTGGCGGCGGCGGCGGCGTCTCTTTCTTTTGTCGCTTCTCCTCCTCGTGCTCTTCCCCGTCGCCGCCTCCTTGATCTGCCAGGAAGTTGTGACTTGTTTTGTCTAGTTAATTACCTTCGCACCATTTTGGGGAGGTGAATATTTGACAGTTGTGAGCGTGCGATGGCGTGTGTGCGTGTACTGTGTGCGTGTGTGTGTGTGTGTGTGTGTGTGTGTGTGTGTGTGTGTGTGTGTGTCTGTGTGTGTGTGTGTGAGTGTGTGTTTGTGGGACTGGTACAGGCTAAAAGCAGTGGAGGTGGTGTAACTTGTGATTGTCTTACAAGACCTCACTTAGGTGACAGCATGTAGACGCTGATGCTGCGCTGCTGCTCAGGCGCTAGTCAACGCTGCACGTGCGTGGTCTCTCTCTCGCACACTCATACTCACTCTGACACACACTCTCGCTCCTACACACACACACACACACACAGCACTCCGCATCTTGGCTGTCTCTCTCCATGGAAGCAGCAGCTCTTTGATCACGACAGCGGTACTGATTAACAGGAACGATGGCTGTCTTGGGGGCAGACACGTTTTCACTTCACGGTGGGCGACATTGTGGCTCCCACCCTCTCCACCCCCCCCCCCTTCCCCTCTCTCCATCCCACTCCTCCTTCCACACCTCCGACTCTCTGTGCGCTCCTCTCATTGTCAAGTTACTGTTCCTGTGCCACTGATGCGGCTCGCTGATGCACATTTGTGCACGTGCGTGAGGCTGTGCGTGCGTGAATAGGTGTGTGAGTGTGTGTGTGTGTGTGTGTGTGTGTGAGTGTGTGTGTGTGAGTGTGTGTGTGCGTGTGCCTGCGAAGCGGCATGCCAGATCAGGTAGTTTGGAACAGGACAGCAGAAACTGTCTCCTCCTTTCCCTTCATCTCCCTTTAACAAGTTCATTTATTCATGAGAGCAAACACACCTACACACACACGCACACACACACACACACACACACATACACGCCTGCTTTGGTTGTGTGGCAGCAGGATAGACTGTTGGCAGATGAAAGAGAGAGTTCCTGAGCTGTTGTTAAATAGTCTGTCAGCACTGACACACACACACACACACACACACACACACACACACACACACACACAGAGTGCAGCTGCGCATACGGGTTTGAGAAGTTTTTCTGTGTGAAGGGGTTGGGATAAAAAAAAATGTGAGCCGCTCTCAGATTTATAGATTTTAATTATCGAAAAAAGTAAAGTGAAAGGGGGGAAGGAGAAAGGGGGGGTGGAATGGGGAGAGGAGGGGGCATTAATTATTCATTAACACCATGTTAATTGGTTCTTAAATATTCAAAACAAAACAAACCGCATGAATATTCGGACGTTTAAGGAGAGGATTAGAGAGCGCAAATGAAGAGAAACCCGCTCCTCTGATGATGATGAAGAGGAGGAGGAGGAGGAGGAGGAGGGGGACAAGGTGCGGGGCGTGAGGGGGGGTGATGATGGGGAAGAGGAGGAAGAGAGGGTGGAGGTGAGGCCGGGTGGGCGGGTGCAGAAAATGAGAGGAGGAAGAGAGTGGCGATGAAGAGGGGGAATAAAAGCAGAGGGGAGGGGAAGGGAGGAGGGGAGGAGGGGGGATGATGGATGACGCTGTTGGCTAAACGAGCTAAATTAGACGTTTCTCTTTTTTCCTGCAACACTGGTGAAATATTAACACGCAGCAACTTTTGGAGAAACACAGCATTCAGCCGCGCGTAATGACCTTCCCTATTGATTCCCAGGCAGAGGCAGCGGCGCTGCTCCTGTGGCTGGGGGAGGGGGGGTCACGTGATCCGTTGCGATGCAGGGCTGGAGGGTTGGAGGTGAGGGGGTGCAACAACAAAAAAAAATCCCAAAAAAGGACGGTTCACCCACACATGATATTTGAGCCACGTGGAGAACATGTTCCTGAACATGTTCCTGCTCTCCTGGCCCCACGCTGGCGTCTGCTGCTGGGTCCACGCAGCAGGCTGAGGTGGCCTCTGCACTGGAGCCTCCAGTGGCAGCTTAACCTGTCTCTATTCTCTCTTCAGTCTTGTGCACGCTCACATGGCAAAGAGGCAAGAGGTGGAGGAGATTTTGTCTAAGAAAACAAAAAAAAAAAACAACTGCAACAATTCAGAATTAGTTTGAAGACACTTTATTTTCTGTTGTTTAGTCCATAGGATGCACTTTTGCTTTCTGTCCTTTCTTTCTTCTATTGACAAGCAAAGGGGTGAAATTTAAATTTTGGGTGAACTATCTTTTTAATTTACACCCTGTCCCTCCTACACACACACACACACACACACACACACACACACACACACACACTCAAGCAGGCACAAATTTAATAGCTTTAATTAGGCGGGCTTGCATCCGGTCTTGTAATTAGCTAATAACAGCAACACGGCTGTGGTTAATTAGTGGTAGGAGGTGCTTGTGAATTAGGACGCCGATGACTCCGTTATTGCACCTGCTGCAGAAATAACGCCTTTAAAGCAGCGGCAGTGGTGCCTGGGGCGTGCATCAACAAAATGACCTTAGGGAAGAAGCAGGTCCGAAGTGCCGGTTGGTGCTTTATCTCTCGTCAGGCGAATATTTATGGAAGCGGTTTGGTGGGTTGTTGTTATTGTTTGTTTTCTCTCTTTAAGAGAGGGGCTCCCACTGCTCTCTTCTATCTCCATCCTCACGCTCCCTCCTCCGCCGTGAGAGGCGCTGCGCTGTTTGCTTGTACATGTCTCACCTTAAAAGGGAGATTACGTAATTTAAGGCTAATCTATCTGTAAATGACACATGAAAAGGTGCAGATAATCTGAAGGGCTCGCCTTTATTCCCGTCCCCTCCCCGCTCCTCCTCTTCCTCCCGACTCTGCTTTTCTCTTCATCCCGCTCCCTCAGCCCTTCCTCATCCTCCTTTTAATTGGTGCCCCCTCAACCCGTTAATCAAATTACTTCTGAACCAAAATTGACAGTTTTCATTAATTATAAAGGATTATTCTAATTGCAATTCAAATTTATTCATTTACAACAGACGGCGCTCAGTAATATTTCAGTGAATTAGCATATTAAATGGAGTGGTTCCTACATTAATTATGGTAATATATGCTTATTTCCTTATTTGGACGGCGGGCGAGCCATATGTGGCGCTGCACGGCCAGTTTGTGTGTGTGTGTGTGTGTGTGTGTGTTTGTGTGCACGTGCGAGCACAGGTGAGGAACCTTGACAGCGTTTAATTTGTTTGACAAACGTGGCTGGACTTAAATCCTCCGGGCTGCACCGTCTCGTCGCTCCTTCCCTTCCCGCCGCGTCTCTTTCCAGTAATTAACTCCTGCCGTTCGGGTCGCAGTTCAACCTCCTCCATGGCCCCGTCTTCACAAGTGACACCTCTCCAACCACTAGAGCCTCTTTCTTCTTATTAGAGTTCAGGTATTTTTTCGCTTGGGGAAAAAAAGATTGTCTGAATTGCATGGAAAGAAAATTGTGGAAGTCTTCTGCCAGGCTGCCGTAGACAAAGAAGGCAAAAGTCACACCTGAAAAAGTCATGAACGTCATGGCATTATAAAGATATGCATTGAGATTTTGTAGGTCTGTAGGTTTGTTTGTATACAGTTTTTGTGTTTGGTTACACAACCAGTGGGGTCGCTGGGATTCTGCATGTGTGACGCATCTGATGTGAAGTCGGTAGAAGCTCTCAGTCAGCGTCATTACTGGTGTGTGTGTGTGTGTGTGTGTGTGTGTGTGTGTGTGTGTGTGACTGATGAAGAGAGGATAAGGCAGGAAGAGAGAGGAGGAAGAGTTTCCTGTCAATATCATTTCCTTCATCACCTCGACCCCCTGTGCAGCCTGACTGGCCACCCAACCAGCACTGGTTTTGTGACAATAGGAAGGAGCTCACACGCACACACACGCACGCACGCACACACACTGTCACTATTTTTTGTTGCTGCTTATTAACATCAACAACAATATGTGTGAGGACAGTTTCTGTGTGTGTGTGTGTGTGTGTGCGTGTGTGTGTGTGTGTGTGTGTGTGTGATGGACATAGAGAAACAACAACAAAGAGAAGTTAAAAGGAGGGATTGTGAGCTTAAGATTGATTTAAGGTAAGATGTGTGTGTGTGTGTGTGTGTGTGTGTGTGTGTGTGTGTGTGTGTGTGTGTGTGTGTGCGTGTACATGTTTGGCCAAGAGCTAGCGTGATCCTCGAGCCGCTCAGTCCTCGCTCACTTCCTCCCCCATCCTCCTCTGTCTTCCCTCCCTCCTCCCGCCTCCTCCCCCCAAATCAATGGCTCTCATCTATAATTCAACAGTTTGCCTTCAGCCTTTAAAACACACACACACTCTCTCTCTCTCCCTCCCTCTCTCTTCCTCACACGCACACACACACACACATACACACTCTCCGGTCACCTCCTCCCTCCCTCCCTTGAAGTAGGTCTAGGCCGTCGTCTTGGTCCTCACCCTCTGCTTCCCTCGCTCTGCACGGTGATTCCTCGCACTGAGGTTTGCAGCGGAGCCAATCACGGTGTCACACTATCAGTTCAAAAATAGCTTCACTTAATGTGTCACCATCGCTTATTATTTGACTTATAAGCCACATTATTGTACGCGGGCAAAATCTGAACGCTGCTCATTTTACAATCAGAATGGCAAAGTCACGTTGTCGATTGAAGGTCCAGCAAGGCATCAGCTATATCAGTGCTCGGTGCTGAGAGTGTTTTGTTGAAGGCAGTTAACACAGGGCTAAATGTGCTGTTTCTAAGATCTATCTCTATCGCATTATCATGTTTTTTTTTCTTCAAATAATCACTCAAAGTTACTGAAGAAGAGTCTAAAATTAAAAAAAAGTCATCACATGAGATCTTTATTTTTGTGAAAGGTTGTAAACACATGGCTAAATGTGCCTCTTTTGTAAGGTACATCTCTATGTCAGGAGTTTTTCTTTTTTAAATAATCACTTACTCAAAGTTACTGAACCAGAGTATGAAACAAAAAAAGTTATCACATGAGATCTTTATTTTGGTGGAAGGCTGTAAACAGAGGGCTAAGTATGCTGCTTTCTGCAGGGTTTGGTTTTTTTTCCCAATAATAAATTGTGCCAGGCTGCACTGTCAGAATCTGTTGTAAAAAAAAAAAAGTAAAATGAATGAGCATAATAATAACAACTAAATATCTTTTTAAAAAAAATCTAGCACCAGGCCTTTAATCCTGCTTAAGAGGCTGTGGCCCACAGATCACCACCGCTGGCCAGCGGGGGCGCCGTCACAGGCCCATGACACCGGTGTCACGGCAGTGGTGCAGTGATGAGCAATGTCTTCACCTCCGGTGCCCCCCCCACCATCCCCTCCACCCCCCACAGACATCACACAGGCTGGCCCACCGGCGCCCCCTGGACCGCTCCGTCATTTCAATATGCGGAGATGACAACAGTGACAGCATTAATAGTAATGATAGCAATATGAAGCTAAAGCCTCTTCATCATCATCATCATTAGCATTCCTCCCGGGAGACGGGCCGTGATTGACAGCTCGGTGGCTGCTGGCTTTTTTGGTGGGCTGCGGCTCAGCTATCAATTACCTCTGTGCATATCAACCGTCATTATGTAAAATAACTCCACTCTCGCTCGGCGCTGCTCACTTCTCTTAAGTCTTGTTCCCTCTCGTACCCCGCCCCTCCCCCACCACGCTACCTCCCTCCCTCCTTCTCGCGGCGCCTTTTTTCTTTCCCGTACGTGCCCCCTCCACCACCCCACCCCCGCCCCCCCACAGCCACTTTACCCTTCCCCTCTCCCCACTGTGTCTTATTCCTTAACTCCTCTCTGCCAGCCTGTCTGTCTGTCTGTCTGCCTGTGTCTTTTTGTCTGTCTGTGTCTGCCTGCATGCCTGCCCTCCAGTCTGTCTGTCTGTCTGTCACACTCCTCTTTTGCAATAAGCATTGTTTTGGTCCGCAATGTTATTTTCATGTCATTCTCTGCCTTTTGTTGAGGCCTCTGTGTGCACTGTGCTCCAAACCTGAAGTGCAGGAGAGCGGTCCAAACGGTGTGTGTGTGTGTGTGTGTGTGTGTGTGTGTGTGTGTGTGTGTGTGTGTGTGTGTGTGTGTGTGTGTGTGGGGGAGTGTGTGTGTGAGTGTGTGTGCAAGCGGCTGCAGGTATATTTAGGTGTTGCTGTCGCAGGCAGAATGCGGATGCTGTTGTGTAACGGCGGCGGCTTTGTTGCCTCCGACTTGCTTGAATATTGATGTTTGCGCAGCTGAAAGTGTTTGGTCGAGCAGTTTTCGTAATTAATCCCCCAAGTAATTGTTTAAGCAAATGTTTGCTGTTTCCTGCTTCCCTGTTTGCCTGTGTTGCTTTTTAGTAAAAATCTTTTCCACCGTCGTTGGAAGTCACGGCCGTGAACAGGAAGGAAACAATGGAGGATACTTACTGAAACACTTTTACGTCATTTTCTTTCGCTGCGAGGTGACTGCTGCTCTATATGAGGCATTTAATCAACTAAAATTTACTCCGCAACTCAATCAGTCCCTTGCGTGGCTGCAGAAGTGCTGCTGAACGCGACGCTGGCGGCACCCAGAGACAGAAATCGAGTCTTTCCTGCGCAGGAAGCAATAGATTATCAGCTCATTATCGCGCCGCAGCAAACGGAGGCCGCGGTACGGCTTCCTATCCTTGTTTTTCCCCGCCGCCGGGCCCTCTCGGAGCAGCAGCAGGCAGCGGGCCAAGAAATGCTATCTGATGTCATCGCATTAAACAATAACAAGCGCTGAGTGTAAACAGGAAACAGGAAGTTGATCCTCTGGCCGATGGCGGGGCGAGCGCCACGCAGGGGGGTGGGAAGGCTCCAATCCGGTTTGATCCAACCAGGTGCCCGGCAGCCGGTGAGCGGCTCGGCTGAGTTGGGTTGGTCGCGTCGCGGAGTGAAGACGGTGAAAATTCTGCCAGCAAACTTGGCAGCAGGTGGAAATCAGATCTGACGGCAGCGGTGGTGAAGACAGAGGGGAGACGCAGGAGGCGGCGGCGAAGCACTGATCTGTTGTTGAGTTTGTCGGCACTAACTGACTGCTTTCCCCACCTGTCAGCAGCTCCAGCACAGCGAGTGTGTGCGTGCGTGCGTGCGTGCGTGTGTGTGTGTGTGTGTGTGTGTGTGTGTGTGTGTGTGTGTGTGTATTTGGTTTGTTGAGAGAGAGATTTTTCTTTTTTGTGTTTTCTTGCGAGGCAGCCTAGTTATTCTTGGCTCGGCGAAATAGCGAGTCTTTAGGGAGTAAAACGGACATAGACGCTCAGTCTTGGAACACACACACTCTCTCACTCACACACACACACACACACACACACACACACACAGCAGGCTGGAAATCCCCACCTCCACCACTGCCTTGCACATCGCCCCAGTCGGTGGCGGTGCCGCTGTCTAAATGACGGCAGGGTGGTCGAGCGTCCTCTCCTCCATTTGTCTCCCTGCCTGCCTGGCCGCCTGCCTCCCTGCCCGTCTCTCTGTCACTTCCTGTCTCTCCCTCCTCAGGTCTGTGTTAGTCCTATATATTAAATATTTATGTCAGTTGTGCTCTGAGCCATAATTGCCATCTCAGCCTCTGAATAATGGATGTGAACTGCGCTGTTCACCACTATACCGCGGTTAACAGCCCAGCTTGCCTCCCCCCCCAACCCCTCCCCCACCACCATCGCCCCACCCACCTAAAAACAATAAATAAAAAGCATCATCCCTCCATGGTTTGCCGGATGTGTATGGACTAAATACAGTGGCAGGGTTGATTACACATCGCCGGACGAGAAGTAGGAGAGAGAAACACAGCCAGCGCCCAGTTTGAGTTGAAAGGGTAAATCAGGCCGGATGGCCTTGTTTTTATTCTAGTCTCTTTACTACTGACAGGAAAAGTGTGTGTGTGTGTGTGCGTGCGTGTGTAACCAATACGCAGTTAGAAAAATCAGAAGAGAAGTTTGTCTCAAGGAGGTAATGGTACACACACACACACACACAATATTTCCTTTGCGGTTGACACCATATATTAATGGAATAAATTGTGCAATATATATATACAGGGCAATAAACAAAACAGAATCCAAAACAAGAATAACAATATTCACAACCAAGATCAGTTATGTGCTGCATGTCATAGTTCACATACATCAACAGCTAATTCCTCAGCCATGCTATGGGAATCCAACTCGACTACTAGAGGCTCTGTGTGTGTTGCAGCATGCAGCAGCGGCGGCGGCGGTGTCAGGTCAGCTCTCTGAGTGCTCTACTCGCCGCGTAGCAAAGGTCAACGGCGCCGTTATCACTTGAACATGATCAGGGCTCAGGGAGGGGGAGGGGGCGGGGCAGGGGAGTAAAGTGGAGGAGGGCGGTAAGGGGTGGCCGCCCTCCCCCACTCCCCCCACCTCCTCCGCCCACCCCAACCACTCCCTCCCTCCTCCCCCACAGCCATTCAGAGCCTTATAATTGCCCGGTTTAATTGGAGGCCTCTTAACGACCAGCAACTGGACCAGCCAATCAATTCACGCAAGGTCTCCATGTGTGTGTGTGTGTGTGTGTGTGTGTGTGTGTGTGGCTGCCAGGCCTTCATACAGCAGAGCTGATTGGGCCAGATGGGGTCAAGTGAAGGAAGGGGCCGGTGGGAGGGGAGAGGAGTCGCACACTGCATTAAAATGTAAAGTATGTTGTGGCAAAAAAGAGAGAGAGAAAAGAAATCGATGCTGCTGAAACTCCCTCTCAGTAAATGAACCCGGCTCCTGTTGGCTGTGTGAAAACAAACTGAACAAGCCGACAATAATTCCGAAGCGGCTGTTGTCGCAGCGGCGGCGTCGGCTGATTTTAGCATTACTGATTTTTGATTTTGGAAACAGACTCTTTGTTGATGGATGTTGCGCAACAAATAAACTGTTTTCTAAGTCGCGCATGCCGACGGATGTTCTTATTAGGCTTTTTCCCGTCCTCAAAAGACCCTGAAATGCCAGCTCATGCAAGCATAAAACCTTTGGAAGTGGGACGACATTAGAGGCGAGAGCGCCGGCGTCTCACTCTGATTTGAAATTATTTTGTTTTTATCCTTTATTGAGTCTTAACTGGACCCTGAGCGGAACATGAACACACTCCTGTCAACCCTCACAGTTAATATTCCAGTCGAAACGAGAGTGGGAATTATCCCAAACCTTTCCCAGTCCTCAACTGCACCCTGTGAGTTAATAAAACCTTTTATGTTCATTTTGCAGAGTGTTTTTACCGACATTTAAAAAAAAAAAAAAATCCTCAGCAAAGCTACAACAATGCTTCTCTGACTCCAAAAGTTGAGCTGAATTTTTCATCAGCTGCAGGTTAAAAATGTCCCTGCCATAGCACACTGACATTAATGTTCAAGAGTTGTTGTTGTTGTTGTTGTTTTATTTTTTTGGGTGTGGGGCACGCAACGTTTTTGCCTTTCTGTTGCCAGAAGGCATCAAAGTGGCACAAAGCAGTTGGGTGGTGAGAAAACACACAAACTGCAGGGATCTTTCTGCACAGCTCTGTGTGGTGATCAATGAAATATATATTTTTTCCTACAGAGAACCTTGAGAAGTATTAGTGCTGTGGCACTGAGGTCTGTCTGTGAAATGAACTGCTGAGCAGCTGCCTTGTTTCAACTAAAGTTCTTGTGTTTTTTTTTCTTTTGAAAAAAAAACTATGGATCCAAACCTCTCTCACAGTGGATTCCGAGACTTTTTTTTTTTTTTTTTTTAAATCATATTTCGAGGCCAGAATGCAGTGGAGCCTCCCAGACCACTTTCTTTTGTACGGAGACGTGCAGGGGCGGAGGGTCGGCCGGGGCGCCCGGTGTTAACGCTATGCTAGTGTTGTGAGGAGCACTAGACAGTGGGAGGTCAGCGGGGGTCACCGTGGCTGTCCTCCGCTGTGATAGGCTGTCACCCAGGGGTGAGGGGTCAAGGTAATTAGGCATGCAGAGTCCCGCCGCCGCTGTTCTAACGAAGCCCGAGCTCGTTAATGCCCAGTTTTACACTCAGACCTGCCAGCGGGCTGCGCTGCGCCGTCACACGTGCGCATACGCTCACATAGGGAGAACATGTTTGCTCTTGCACGCGCACACACGCACACACACACACGCACTCGCGTGCACACGCACGGTCCAGTACAAAAGCTGTCATCTTTTTTTCTTTTTTTTTCTTTTTTTTGCAGCCGAGCTCCAGGCTCTGCCACCAGGCAGTGAAGGTGTTACACACTGCAAAAAACATAAAAGTTTAAAATGTTTAAGTGATGTAAGAAACTGCGGCTTACATGCAAATTGTGGAAGCAGTTGGATGAAAACAAACAGAATAAACGTATTTAGTACTTTGTGACTGGACCAGGTTGGCTGTAAGCAGTGGTTGTCTGAGGGACAGCTCACTCCGACCTCTGACCCACGACATCAACAAGGCATTTCCCTGCACACAACTGCCACTCAATGGATGTTTCCCCTTGTTTGGGACCCGATCATCTGGTTGTGATGTGGTGGAAATCCAGCTAGATTCAGCAGCCGACAGCAACCATGAGAGTCAGAGTCGCTTCGGTCCCCTCCCTTCCATGTTCGGACCCCCCAGCAGGTCGTCGTTGCCCGAGTACACTTGCCTAAATACATCGAGGCGCTGCCAGGTGAATGCGGCTGGTTTGGTGCGCAAACAATCACGCATTCCACATGAAAGGCAGAGCGTATTGTACTAAACGGTACCTGGTATTGTAACTCCAAACCAGCGGCACTTGTGTTTTTCGCACCGCTCTTCCTGGTGGCCTGGGCCGCCAGCTGGTTCAACCACGCAACACAAGCAGGACGTGTTTGTCGGCAGTTGACGACCATCTGTGTGCTTGATTCATCCCGTGATATAGATTCCTGACATATGGTTCAGTGTCAACAGTCGGCCTTTTACTGTCAGTCGACATCAGGATTAGCAAAACACATGTCACACGGCTTAGAGGGTTTTTTTTAATATGTGTTGTTGATTTTTTTTTTTTTTTTTTTTTTTTTTCTCAAACTAAAGAGGTATTTAGTGAATGTTACACCAGCAGATGGTCCCACGCAGAGAACTCATGGTGAAGTTCAGAGTGAGGGGTCAAAGATTCCACGACTTTCTCTCGCTGCCGGTCACTCGTTTCCATCACTTCTGCTGAGACTCGCCGCTTTGCTTCCCCCATTCTTGTTTTCGTCCGAACGCCTTCATGTGGCATTTCAAAGCCGCCTCTGTGGGTGTGGCTTTACGGAGAGGGGGAGAAAAAATCCACAAGGAAATTGATTTTGGCTGTCTGACAGTATGAAATATTAATTTCTCTATCTGTGCAGGGAGTTGACAGTCTGAGGCTGAGCTCCAGTTCACACACCGCTTGGCCTGTGTGCAAATGTTAACTCCAGGCGTTGCCTTGTCCTCTCTCTCCCTCTGTGTGTCTCCACAGATTCTTCCTCAAGTTTTTCCTCAAGTGCAACCAAAACTGTCTGAAAAATGCAGGAAACCCGCGAGACATGAGGAGGTTTCAGGTACAAACCACGGCCGCCGCTCTTCCTTCACACTCTTGCGGGCAGCTCGCACAACATTTTTGCATTTTGTGACACACAAGTGCCCGTGTGTGTGTGTATGTGTGTGTGTGTGTGTGAGAGAGAGAGAGAGAGAGAGAACGAGAGAGCGAGGGTGTTTTTTGTACAAGGTAAAGGATTGAGCAGCTCCTCCACTGAGAGTCAGAACATAAATATGTGTGCAATGTTATCAGAGAAGAGAAGAACAATAAGGTAGGAAGGACGGAAGGAAGGAAGGAAGGAAGGTGTTTAATAGGGAAAGGAAGAAAAACAGCAAAAATAGTGGAGGAGGTGAAGAAAAAGGGGGAAAGAGTGAAGAAAATAGTTAAAGACGTGAAGAAAAAGTCCATGGAAGTTAAGAAAGAAAGGAACTGAATGAAGGTTGGAAAAATGTATTAGTGATGAAAGGAAGTGTAGAACGAAGGTGGGGAGAAAATATAGAAAGAGAAGGGTGAAGTGAGAGAGAG
>NW_027466083.1:5270000-5287500 GCF_046127955.1 Nelusetta ayraudi
TACCAATTTCCAATCTTTATTATTCATCTGAGACCCCCGTGGTGCAGGTGTGCACCAGTAACTGTCCAAATAAGCAGTGTAGATCTTCACACTCACCATGTTTACAGCCTCGTGCAAAAGACATTGTTGGTTTTCGCTGTCCACTGAAACTGAAGCTTTCTTGGTTGTTATACACATATTGGAAAAGGGAGAAAACAGGAGCAACACCTGGGATGTTATCAGTGAGTAACAGTGCCCTGTATGACATCACAGGGGGTTGATTTCAAAAGCTGGGGAAGGTGGAGTAAGCAAAGGAAAGTATTTTCTCATTTCAGGCAAGTTAAACACAGACTGAGACACATTCCAGTCGAAACAGCTCCACCAACAGGAAATGCACAGAACTGGTGTTCAGACACCAGAACTGAGAACTAAGAGCAGGACCAGGACCTACATTCCCCCAGTCTGCAACATCACTGCTCCGACCCTGAGGCGAGCCGGCCTCTAATTGGCCCGTCTGGTCGCTCACTCCTCCATCTATTGGCTGGAGCTGACCTCGCGTGACCTCAGCCATTGGCTGATGGCTTCAACATGTGACCCTTGAAAGGCGATCTCTCGCCGCCATCGGCCGACTCCTCGCCTCCAGCTCCACGTCCTCTCCCGGAAGTCACCGGCGAAAGGTCGCGGAGGCTGCTGCGAGCTGATTGGCCGATCGCCGCTAAGGGCTGCAGGCTAACTGCAGCCCTTAGCGGCAGCAGCGGCGGCAGCGAGGACCGAGCAATTACGTTTGAGCGCCCACACAATTGCAGTCACAGGCGCACAGTGTAAACACGGGCGGCGCAGCACTGCCTTCAGGTCACAGCTTACACAACGCAACACAGCGCGCGCACACTCACACACACACTTTGAAACAGGGGCAGAATTTAAACGTAATTGTGAATCAGAGAGATATGAAGGAAAGCTGGTGAGAAGTCTGCTAAACAGATGGTCCGCCACACACACACACACACACACACACACACACACACACACAATGTATGTGTACACACATACACGAGTTCCGTATGGCCGCTTCATCAGCCTGCTGGGAGAAATTAACATTCTCGACTTCACACACGTCCATAAACACACAGCGGTACAAAGTAACAATCAATCCATGTTTAACGACACGAGCACGAGGTCACGAGGGGATTTATTTTTTTGAATTCTTAACAAATACATGCTATAAACACACACCCACGCACACACCCACGCACACACACACACACACACACACATATACATGCATTAATCAACTGTCAATTAAACATACAACAATATAAAAAAGTCACAGTACAGTGATACCTCCGAGTCGGCAGCAGGATATTCATCCGCAGAGTTTCAAGGCAATGAGCAAAGTCAGGACGTGTCGTCGGCATCAGAACAACTGAAAACTGCCGCAGGTGCCTCGAGACGGCGACACTGACGTGTTTCCACACGGCAGACTTTAAACACGCTGGGGATGATGGGAACTCCGACACACAAGATCGCTCATCTTTATTTTTACACCTCGACTCCCAACGTCCTGTTAGGCAACGATAACCAAACTGAAAAACTACATTGCCTCAGATAATCACATTCAAAATGCAAATATGTATACATATCTATCTATCTATCTATCTATCTATCTAACTATCCATATATATTTATAGATATAGTTATAGCTATAGATATAAATAAAAACGTGTCAGGGATCCCGGCGGCAGAAAGAGATGGCGGAATGACGCGTGTGAAGAAGCAGAAGAAGAAGAAGAAGAAGACGAAGAAGAGACAGAAAGGCGGACTTTTAAAACCAGATTGTAAAGTATCGATCTGGTCATAAGTGGATCGCGCGTATACCGACACACACGCACACACACACACACATGCAGATACACACACCAGAGGAGAGGAGCTGCGCAGAGAAAGAGATCTCATCTCATAAGGGGAAGAATGAAGCAATAATTCAGTGGTATTGAACTGCAGGCTGGCCAGAGAATCAATATCACCACGCCTCACCCCCACCGCCCTTACCCTCACTCTCTCTCCCTCCCTCCCCTCCTTCTTCTTCTTCTCTGTCCGCTCACCATTTTTTCCCCTCTGTTTCTCTCCACCAAATAAGATGGCCAGAGTAGAGGGGGTTGTGGGATGTGGAGGGGGTGTCATCACCGTGCCATTACACACGCACAAACAGGAAATCAGCTTTGGCAACCCCTGTCTTCGCCATCCTAGTTTTTCTTTTTTCTTTTTTTTTTTTCAACCACTTCCCCTTTTTTTCGCCTCAGCCCTCCTTTGCCGTGCCAGTTTTTTCATCTTTATTGTGAAACAGGAGTGGATGGTCTTTTCTCATGAAACTTCTATGAGTATTGATCGGCGAGGCAGCTCCGGACCCGTCGGAGGAAAAGCGAAGGTTGCAGAAGGGGAGCAGGTGGAGGAGGGGTGGTGGTTTTTTTTGTTGTTTTTTTTTGGGCCAGATGGCTGGATGAGAAGGCTCTGTAAACCCAGCAGCCACGCAGGAATCCGTCGTCTGAAGGTTCTCAGTCGTTCGGGTTGCCTAAGTGTTGGAGGGTCAACTGAAACGTCTTCAAGACAGCCAAAGCCAGTCCAGTTGGCGCTGCTTGACCCTCCTACACTAGACGTCATGATGTTCTATAACAGGGGTGGCCAAACTTTTCGACTGGTGGGCCACAATGGGTTCTGGGGGACCGTAGCAGGAGCAGATGAATGGAGTGTTTTGGTGACCCATGAAATAGATATACCATAGGACATGTAGAAAACATGTGCTTTAATGTCAATTGAAAATGAACAAAAGCAAAGTTACAGCAAAATTAGTGTCTTTGTAGCCCCGTGGTGTTTATCTCTTTATTGACATGGCTCTTAAAACACTGAAAAAATGGATGAAATACAGATATTTTATGACTTACTTATTATTAATATCATTTCTTCAATTTGGGCGTGCCGGATTAAAAAGCTTAACAGGCCGCATATGGCCCCCAGGCCGTAGTTTGTCCATGCCTGTTCTAGAATCAACATCCTGCCACTCACTGTCACAAAAAGTTTTAGTCATGTTTCTAATCGTCTCTTAGTTGTTGCTGCACATTTTTCTGTTGTTGTTGTTCCTGCTCCATTCTTTTGATCAGAGAACGATCGGCCATGACAGAAACAATCGGCAGCGTCAGCTACTGGAGACACGAGTCCTTGTTTGCACGGAACAAAGACTGCAACACAAAGTGGCTTGGAAATGAAAACTAATAGCTGGGAGGTGTGGAGGGATTCAGGGGGAACCTGCCTCCGAGTCGTCCTTTGCAGTGATTTCCAACCACTAGTGTACCGTGAAATAATGTCAGGTGGGCCGTTAAAAATTGCTCTAATTTACACATATACACATAAACACCACCCTTGGCTCAACTAAACCAGTTTCCAGATCAGAAAAATCATCCTTCAAAGGAATCCCATCATCTGCCAAGCTGTTGCTGCTGGGACCAGTGTTAGTTGTCGCATTGGAAAGATGGTACTACAAAAGCAAAACTGTGTCGCATGTGATCCGCCGGACATCGACTGTTTACTGTCTGAACACCGCCAGAGGAACCGTTGAAGTAACCGGAGCCTGTGGCACGCGCACACACACACACACACACACACACACACACACACACACACACACGTTAATACGCCATGCTATGACTTAGAGAACATATTGTTCTATTAATAAAGAGTCAGTTGGAGTCTATTTAGCTCTGAGACATCAAAACCTCTGTAAGTCATCCTGCTGTGTGTGTGTGTCTGTGTGTGCGTGTGTGTGTGTGTGCGTGTGTGTGTGTGTGTGCGTGTGTGTGTGTGTGTGTGTGTGTGTGTGTGTGTGTGTGACACCAGAGCTGGCGTTGTTTCAGTGTCTCCAGAGATGTACAGTGTGGATCTGACACTGGCAGTTAATTCTGACAGTTGATCTCTCGCCAACTGTCAGGCAGCTGTGGCGCTTTTGTTTTTCTCCCAGTTTTTCTTTTTTAGTATGGATGCTTTAACACGTGTGTCGTGTCCAAAATCACAAAGTCCTTTGCTGGTTACCTAGTACTTTTGAACACTTAAGAGCTAGAAGTGTGTCGACACAGAGATGGGTTTTTTGTGTGTATATGCAGTGTATTATCACACTCGCACAGCAAAGTGGCGTCGCAGCCTTGATGTCATTGCAATGTATAAATCATAGTTCTGCTTGCAGTGCCGCTGCGCCTCTAGTGGTGCTAACAAATTGAGTGATTTAGGCCGTAACAGAACCCAGAACTTGGAATGTGATTCATAGGCGTTGAGCACACACACACACACACACACACACACACACACACACACACACGATGAGAGAAACTTACAAACACAGGCTGCAAGTAATCAGTGCTGGTTGTGGAAAGTACCAAACATCACTCCAGCTGCGCAATTCACACATTCTACCAGCATGCTGTAAAACCAAGGGAGCGCATCAGCAGGGCGGGGGGACTTAGTATTGAACACACACACGCACACACACACACACACACACACACACACACACACACACACACACACATGCTACAGCTGTTAGCATCCTGCTGACTGACCGAGCTCTTAGCTCCTGACTTGGTTGACGTTTTGATGGAATAAAGACTGAAAGAGAAGCTACAAACATCAAAACGCAGCCCTGAATGGTTTTATATCGCACCTGCATGTTATTATCCAAATGGCACTTCAGACACAACTAGCTGCTCCAGGTTTCCAGGTTTCTGCCTGCCCAACCTCAACACACTCACTAAGCTGCCGGCTCCTGCAATGGGGTCAACAGTTCCACCAGTAAAACCTGGGTCCTGGGACTCGTGCAGTAGCTTGGAAGAAAATCACAAAACACTAAAAATGAATTTGCTGGCGCTGTGTGCGAGAACAAAGAGAATAACAGGTGCTGCGCGCGATGTCTGAGACCCTGAGTGCTGCATCTGCTGTTGCTGAAGCGGGTCGTAGGTGGTCTCAAGTCAGTTTTTCTTTCATCCCTATGACGGGAACAAACCTCCACACGAGGACATTGAACCACACAAGACGAATTGAAAACAAACCCTCTGCCTTCTGTTTGTGCAGCGCTGAACGAGCCGACCATTGACTACGGTTTCCAGAGGCTTCAGAAGGTCATCCCTCGACACCCCGGGGACCCCGAGCGGCTGCCTAAGGTACGGAAATGATACTGGAAACACAGAGCAAGAGAAACAAAGGAAAAAACATTTCATTCCGTTCTGATTTTTAGTTTTGCATTGAGACTATTCAGACCATAAAACAATATTTTGACTGTCGAACAGCTGGAGATGTGGGGACGTTCCGTAAAGCGCATCAGATGTGAACAATTAGCACCGAACCATTAGCTCAGCTTTGATAGAGCCCTTCGAGCAGCTGTTGCTGATTGGCCCCCACATTCCTGCTGCTGCTTTCAGAGGATTGGCCGCCGCTGTCTTGACGTCAGCAAAGAGTGGGCGTCGGCCAGGGCGGGGGTGATGTGGCGATGAAGCAATCGGCGACGCCATCATCACAGCCACCGCCAGCGCTGCCGGCACTCGGGCCGCTGCAAACGTCTGAGCAGTTGCAGCTGATGTGGGCTACGACCGTGGGAACGTGCACGGGACATTCCGAGAAACTGGATACACTTAAATGGGCAAAATTAAAATTGCAGTTTTTCTCGGCTTTCCACCCCTTTCTGTTGTATATTTTCATGTCACAGAATCCTCAGAAAAGACTCTTTTGCAAGTGTGACGTCACAGCCTCCTACGTGCTGTGTCCCTGCTTGTTCTGATTGGCTGCTGCACTTTGATGCGTAATGCGAGTTACTGCGCCGCTGTATAGGCCCCATAATGCAGAAGTCAATTCAAGATGGCGGACTTTTTCGGCATATGCAAGCGACTCCATTGAAATGAATGTGCGTCCACTCTGCAGTTACTCCAGTACACCCTTGCTCAGACTGTCTGAGGCTGAAACCTGGGTGGCTGCTAGATGAACCGATGCTCGGTTGATCCGCTGGTAGATCAACAGAGGATGAGGAGGTGCAAGAGAAGCAACGGCTGCTGGAGCTTCTCGTGTTTGGCCATTTGGTGTAGAAGCAGGACAAAGTGACGCTGTTAGAAGGTCTTCAGAGATAAAAAAAAAAAAAAAAACAGGACAGCAGGTTTTCAGTGTCAACCGTCTCTGTTGTTGTGGTTTTGTGCGTCCAATCTATGTTTGTTTGGTTGTGTGTCCGTGTTTGTGTGCTGGTGGGCACACGCACGTGTGTGTTTCAGCGTCATTGGTCACTGTGTTGCAGTGTGGTGTGGCTGATTGAACCCTGAGACTTTATTGCTGTGTGTGTGTTTGTGCGTGCGTGTGTGTGTGTGTGTGTGTCCATTGGTGCAACTGTGCATCCATCTTATCTGTGTGTTCTGCGTATGTGTATCCAGAGGCTGCGTCCATTTTTTACATTTTTTAATGAAAACATTTTAGTGAAAACATTATTTTTGGTTTGTGTGCAACAATAAGTGGGTGTTAATGTGCTCACACACACACACACACACACACACACACACACACACACACACACACACACACACACTCACACTCACACGTGCCCGTGCTACACTGGGTGTGTATTGATCCTTTTATTAAAGTTGTGAGTGTTTGATAGGAGCAGCATGAAGAAGAAGAAGAAGTGGGGAGACAGACTGACAGCAGACAGACAGACAGCAGACAGACTGACAGCAGACAGACAGACCAACAGACAGACAGATGGGGCAGTGGACTGTGTGAGAGGATTAGAAATGGACAGCCCAATCCATAATTGTTCACTGAACATTGAGGGGATCTCACTAGCACACACGTGTACACACACACACACACACACACGTGCACGGTCCCACATTCACCTGCCAGTTTGTGTCACTGTGATCCCTTCAGCATCCGTCCATATGTGCACTTACAGTCGCTGAAACACACTGCCAGGCTTCGCTTTGGCTCAAATCACCAGCTTTGTACTCACATTTCCCACTTTCTTTATTCACTTATTTATGTTTATTTTTTTCCCCTCCCACGGAGAACTCCAGCTGTTTTATGCCCCAGTTACACAAGTCTGCAGAACTTTAGGGAGTGAAAAAAATTTGCATGTATTGACTTATTTCTAATACGCTATTGCCTCAGCGTATTAGAGTGTTTTAGGGGGATCATTTTAGATAATTGCAGGTTTAAGCAAACACAAGGGGATAAAAGAACTTCAGGGTTTTCTCTTAAAATCTAGTGAGTGTTATCGTAAATCTGGCTTTTGGAACCATCCATCTTCTATGCCTGCTTCCTCCTGCACTCAGGGTTGCGGAGGTCTGCTGGAGCCTCTCCCAGCTGTCATAGGGCAAAGGCAGGATGATACCCTGGACAAGTGGCCAGTTCATCGCAGGTCCACATAGAGACAAACAACCATTTGCACTCACATACACACCTAGAGACAATTTACAGTTTCCAATTCACCTCACATGCATGCTTTTGGACCGTGGGAGGAAGCTGGAGAACCCGGAGAGAACCCATACAGACACAGGGAGAACATGCAAACTCCACACAGCAAGGCCCCAGACCCGGGATCAAACCCACAACCTTCTTGCAAGAGCCATCCGCATTTGGAACTAATTGAATTAAATTGAATTAAAATTACCAATTTTAGACGCTTGACCTGTGTTGCCGTCTGTTAGCATGTTGTTAAACTGTAGCTGTGAGGGAAGATTCTGCAACGGTTTGGGTGGCCGTGGTCCTGGGTGAGTCACCCGTCTGACGACGTCACCCGTCCCGCTGAGGTCACATCAGCGTCACCCCCACGGGGAGCAGCCCTGCTGAGGCAGCAGCCTGCGGGAATGAAACCTGTGTGTGTCAAAATTCACTTTAGCGTTTAGCGGCACATCAGCTGGAGTAGACACGGGTCCGCGAGGAGACGGACGCACATGTGCGCGCGCGTGTGCACGTCGGTGATATATGTGTCGCATGCTCTCCACCACTCCCCCCCCCCCCCCCCCCGCCTCACCCCCCCACCTTCCTCGCGAACGTATGTGCAAAGTATGACATCATCCACGGGGCGAGGTGTGACCCTGCATGTACGGCTCCCCTAATGGGACATTAGAGGCGGATCCAACGGCTCATGTATCAACATTAGGGAGGAATAAGTCAAGCATGTGTGTGTCTGCTGGCGTTGCACACACACACACACACGCACGCACACACACACACACACACGTGGACGTTCGGCCTTCAGCAGCCCTAATGCACGCGGCCTGCGCGTCTAAGTGTGCGTAATGTGTGGTTATCGCATTAGGGCGGGGCATAACTCAGGCAGTGAAAGCGAGGCGACGCCCACTCCTCCTCCTCCTCCACTGCCTCCTCTTCTTCTCCTCCACCTCCTCCCTGCCAAGTGATCCGTCTCTGCCTTTTCGAATCAGCCGCCGACTGTCTGGCTGTCAGTCTTCCTGTCTGTAGGTTTGCCGGAAACAGACAAGAATAGATGGTATGAAAGGTTATTAAACTTTTTTTAAAAGGTCCCGCTGATGAGTAAAAAAAACGAAAAAAGACAGATCAAAAGGAGGAGGAGTATTTTTAAAGGCTTGACGAGGTGTGACAGTTGAGTGACAGACAGCCGCGACGTCAGGCATATGTTCCATAAATATTTGACGACAAATAAGAACAAAACGTGAACGAGTCGCGTCAGTCCAGACACACAAACGAGCTTTAGAGGCTCTAAAACCAAACTTTATTGCCGCAATTACAGAAATCACAAAAAAAAAAGGAATGAAAGAGAAGCGGTTTTGTGGTGCTGCGGCTGTCATCGCCACCGGCTCTGATGACGGGAAGCAGCTGATTGGACGCGCTGAGGTCGTTTCCAGTGCAAGCGCTCGAAAGCGGCAATGCAGTCAAGCTTCTAGGTGAGAGACTAAATTTAATCCAAGTGGATCAGCTGACGGAGCAAAGTTCAGCCGCGGAGGTGACATCAGCTGCTCGCTGCAGTTAGACGCTAGTGAGCCGGAAGATAAGTTTAAACCATGTGGAGTTTACTATTCTTCAACCCTCCAGCAGCCGGATTCTTTTCGTTTGTTTGTTGGTTTGTTTTCTTGTTTTTTTTTTGGGGTGGGAGGAGTTGCTGCATAAATAAATACACATTTCTTGCCAATCAGTTGCTTCGTTGGCAAACTTGAAAATCTGGCACGAATCAGTTTTTTGATGCCTTTCAATTTTGAAATCTTTACTTCTCCATCCTGGACTCAAGTACAGTAGCTTGGAAGAGTTAATAATTACCCCCAAAGTTTACAGATCTAGTGAAAACAACGCGTTTAGCCCTCTGTTTACAGCCTCCTGCAAGAATAAAGTGCCCTTATTTGGGCTTCCAACTGAAACTGAACTGACACAGACAGAAGTTGTTGTCACTAACTTGGGAGAGGTGTCAGTGCCCTCTGTGACATCACAAAGGGCTGATTATTAGAACTGAATGTTGTTGCACACATTTTTCTGAAAAGTGGAGCCAGCAAAAATAACATCCAGAGTTCTTTTCATTTTTGGAGAAAATTAGACACATTATTGTTAATTTAGCATTGCGTAAGACAAAAATAATTTGTAGCAACTATTTAGACACACAAATATTCAGTTTGTCTTAAATTTTTGCTGCACCAACTCAACATGTAACATGTCAAACAAGTCGTACGAGTTGATGCTGTCAATTCCCTCCTCTGCTTCCGGCTGACTGAGTTTTGGCCTCTCTGGGCGTCGGAGCCAGATCACTTTTGGAGTTTCTGATCTGATCACCCTCAGGCGTCGCTTATTTGCATCTGAAGAGCGGAAGCTGAAGGATGAAGCTAATCCCAGCAGCAGCGCCTCCTTGCTTATAGATCCTAGAGATCAATTAGCCCACGAGGAGCGGTAAACCAGCCCGATCGATGCTGTCAGTCAGTCAGTCAGCCAGTCAGCCAGTCACTCACTCACTCACTCACTCACTCACTCACTCATTCAGCCAGTCAGTCAGTCAATCAGTCAGTCAGTCAGGCTTGTGAGTGATGCAGCCTGCAAACCTGATGACAATGATGACAGTGAGGACGATGATGAGGATGATGAGGATAAGGATGAGGATGATGATGATGATGACAACAAAGACGATGATGAGGATGATGATAAGGATGAAGATGATGATGTTACTAGAGGATCATCTTTCTTTCCCGTTTATCGGCCGCCGGCTTTACTGGAAGCGCTCAAACATTAGGGATCAGGTTTCGTTTAGTGTGTGTGTCTGTCTCAGTGTGTGTGTGTCTGCACGTGTGCGTGTGTGCACACCACTCTAACAATAAGGGGTTAACGGAGCGCCCGGCTCGCTGTAATAATGTGTAAAAGATTGAATTTGGCTCTGTGGACAGACACGCTGGGAAGTGCTGACTGGCTGCGTGACCTCTCATATCTCCGCACTGATGGAGAGGCAATATGTTGCAGCAGGCACCAGCATGCTGGAGCCAGCACACACACAGTCGGCCACAAGAGCGCGCGTCTGTGTGTGTGTGTGTGTGCGCGTGTGTGTGTCACCCGGCGCAGGTTAATACTGTGAAGCACAGAGTAATTTTCCCCCTGTCGCCGGGCGGCCTCCCGCTGCGCACCACGACAACACATTAACTGTTAAACAAGACACCTTAGACCTCGAGGGGGGTGCGGTGCGGTGGGGGGGTGTGGCTGGAGCAAGCAGAGGGGGAGATGCTGGGGGGAGGAGTGGAGGGGTGAGGAAGGCACAGAGTCGAGGAGTGGGTGGAAGAATGAGAAGGACTATTTCCAGCAGCATGTGTGGGGTTGTGTGTGTGTGTGTTGGGGGGGGGGGGGGGGGGGGGTTAAGGTGAGGACGGAGGCAGAGGACATTGAGTTGAGCGATAATTGACTATGGCATCCGTCACACGGTGGAGGGATGGAAAGAAAAAAGGATGAAAGAAGGAGGTCTTGAAAGTTTTAGATCCTGTGAAACAACAAAACAAAACCCCCCAAAAAACGGAGACGATTTCTCTGTTTGATGGCCTGTCGCTCCGCCGCCGCTGCCGGCAGCACTTTACATTCACTTTACATGTTAAATACCTGCGATAAACACCCTGTGAGGTGTCACTTACTCTGCACAGAATGAAAGCGCAGGACTTGACAGCCGATAATCTGCCTTTAAAAGCGCCCAGGAGCCATTTGTTTACGAGCGGGCGCCGAGACGGATGGATGGAGGGGAAGCTGCACGTGATCCCCGTGTAGAGCAACTTGTTTGTGTCGTCGGAGCCTCTGCCAAATGGATTTTTCTTTTTTCCTTCTTGTTGTATTATAAGGGTACAACCGTGACCTTCAGACGACCTTCTTCTGCTTCTCCTGCTGAGGCTCAGAGACGCCCATTGGTCCAAAGAAGCCGTCGTTGTTCCAGGAAACTGACCTTGAGCTCCAGCCAGTCCCTGGCGTCTTGGGAATCAAACATACACGTCACATGAACAACAGTATAAAACTAGATTATATTATATTGTCTGGGCGACGCGGTGGCCCATAGCAAGAAGGTTGCTGGTTCGATTCCAGGTCTGGGACCTTGTCGAGTCTGCATGTTCCCCCCCGTGTCTGCGTGGGTTCTCCCCGGGTTCTCCAGCTTCCTCCCATGGTCAAAAAACACGCATGTGAGGTGAATTGGAAACCCTAAATTGTCTCTCGGTGTGCATGTGAGTGCGAATGGTTGTTCGTCTCCATGTGGACCTGCGATGAACTTGCCCCTTGTCCAGGGTGTCACCCTGCCTTCGCCCTATGGCAGCTTGGGAGAGGCTCCAGCAGGCCTCCTGAGCTCAGGAAGATGTGGATATAGAAGATTGATGGATGGATTAAATTGTACAGTTCAGACTTTGCGCCGTGTTTATTCCTCCAAAGAAAATATCAGAGGAGTACAATCAGAACTTCTTCCTTGTTCTTCAGGAGGTCATTCTGAAGAGAGCAGCCGACCTGGTGGAGGCGCTCTACGGTTTGCCCCACAACAACCAGGTGATCATCACACACTCTTATCACACATCGTTGCTTCAGGCTGTCTGTGGTAATAACCCCGCCGCACCCTCCCACTCACTCACCTGCTCTCGCTCTGCTGCGCCCCCTCGCAGGAGATCATCCTGAAGCGTGCGGCCGACATCGCAGAGGCGCTCTACAGTGTGCCGCGGGGCCACACCCAGCTCTCTGGCTCCACCCACAGCGGCATGATGGGCGTCAACTCCTTCACGGGCCAGCTGTCCGTCAACGTCTCGGAGCCGGCGCAAGGAAATCAAGGTAACGCAGGAAAACTCGGACATGACGAGTGCAATGGTTTCACAGCGAAAAGAGAGAAGTAGCAGCGGTGGCACTCTTTGAGTTTTGAGTGACGAACACCAAGAGCCGCCGAGAGAACCTGATTGGCCCAGTTTAAATGCGAAATGCGAAGTTTCATCCAATCAGTTTACAAAAGATGAAAATTAGCCTTGGGCTGTAACCATGCATATTTACATGCATGTAATAAGAAAATAATATACCGTATATAATATAATGCGTTGTTTTGAAAGATGAATGAATTAAAAAAAAAACATTTTAAGAACACTCCTCCCCTTTCTAACTGGGGTTAGGGTTGTCTGGCCATATTTTTTTTATTTTTTTTGACTGAAAGACCATGACTGAAAAATCTCCAATAGAAAGATTTGCTATGAAGCTCGTTTCAGGTCACAGTCGTCCTGTCAGCGGTTTTAGAGGCGTTTATTTTTGAATTGCGCTTTATGGGAAAAATGCTTTCCGGGCTCGATGGGATTTCTTTTGCTGCAGTACCTGGAGTGGCCACTGGAGAAAAAAAATCGGCACGCTGCCATTCATGCTGGCAGTTTGGTATCCAGTCCTTACAGCCCATCCATGTCTCTGACTCTTAGCAGCTAACATCTGTCGAGAGCCGAGAGAGATTGTACCTGTGCTCGCGTTGCAACCTCGTGGCTCCTCACCGCTGCCCCTCCCCCTCCGCTGCTCTCACTGCAGGTTTCGTGCGCAGCAGCAGCAGCGTGTCGCCGCACGGCTACGTGCCCAGCTCCACACCGCAGCAGAGCGGCTACACCTCGGTCACCAGCACCATGAACGGCTACGCCAACAACGGTGGGATGACCAACCTGGGCGGCTCGCCCACCTTCCTCAACGGCTCGGCCGCCAACTCGCCCTACGCCAGTGAGTTCACTGCCGCTGGGGGCTGGGAGGTGTGAGGGGGACAGGGATCAAAGGTTAAATGCTGAAAAAACAATCCGCAGTTGAAGGAGAGAAAAAAATATCACTTCCAAAAGACTTACTTTGCATTTTGGCCTCAGTGCCAAGACGTTATGAACTCAGTTTGATTTGCATCTTGTGCGTTTGAGGTTGAAGTCATATTTTCTCCTCTGTAGCTGAGTTTCCATTACAGTTTTTTTCACAAAATAAAACAGAATTTCAAAAATTTCTGCAAAGTACAATTGCAATTTGCAGGTGTTTCCACTGAATTGTTTGGAATTGTGTGAAACATAATGTGATGTTTATGTTTGCTTTTGTTTGTTTACATTTGTTTGCCCGACAAGAATGGTTGTTAGATTTTTCTCTTTGATTACTTGTAAAAAAAAAAAAAATTCCGTCTCCTCCTCCATCCAAACACAGCGCGGTATTTAGGTTTTGCGCAATTGTAGGGGTAGTGGAAACGCAGCTACTGTCAGCACGCGCCGGACTGTGTAGAGGCAGTTTGAACAAGGATGGAGAAGTACAACATCTGCTTATTATGACTATTAAATAGCTGCACTCTACCAGGAGGGTGCAGGAAGTCGCACACATCGCTACCTGCACGTCCGTGCACAGACGGCCAAACTCTCACACACGCCGAGCTGAGGTTCCCCGAGGAAGGCGGGTGGGGGGGGGGATCTATCCCACCATCTTCAAACACAATCAGCTATACGCCGTCCCGCCCTGACAGCCCGTCATCTGTCAGCCCCCACCCCCCCAACACACACACACACACACACACACACACACACACACACACACACTCCCGCCGGTGGATAATTGCGCTCCTCCTTCCATTTAGCAGGAGGAGGAAGTGAAGAGGGTTATTATTGGTTCGCTCGTAATTTTCCTCTGCTCTCTGGCGTCACACAGCTGGATCCTGGAACAGATCCTGCCAGACAGATGCACACACGCACACACACACACACACGCACACGCACCCACACACGCACACACACGCACGCACACACACACACTCCTCCACAATCCAATATGGCGTTGTTCTGTCAGGGCAGACGACCGAAAAAGTTATTTTGGCTTTGTGGTTACTTCCGCATTATGCGGCCTTTAGAGCGTCCACGGCAGTGTCACTTCCCATCATGCCTCTGGAACTCGCTTGACACATCATGAATGCACCGGCCAATCAGAATGAGCCGAGATGTAGCACTTATGACATGCTAGAAACTATTTTCTGGTGATTTTCTGGAATGATTAAAAGTTCATGACTTAAAAACCTTCAATAGAGAATTTTATATGAGGCCTGTTTCAGGTCAGAGGCGTCCTGTAAACCGTTTTACAAGCATTTGTTTTTGTATTGCGATCTGTGGGAAAAATACACGGGACTTGTGGCTGCAGTACCTCGAGTGACCACTGAAAGAAAATCACAGCACCACCATATTGGCTGTCTGATATCCTGTTCTCATAGTAAATCTGTGACACACACACACACACACACACACACACAGGCGCACACTCTGCAACTGCAGCCACTGACCAACTGGGGAGCAGCATTTTACTTTGAAATGCATCCAGAGCTTAAGAAGATGGTCCTCTCTGGTGTATTTACATTGACTCGGAATCAAAGTCTAAATTGAATGCTGCAAAGGAGACAACTGAACAAATTAGACCTAAAACCAGGCCAAAGAGCAGGTGCAGCTGATTCCAGTCACCTTCTGACGACGTTCTCCCTCTTCTCCTCACAACACACGTGTTTCTAGCTGTTCTATCAAGCCCAGTAGAAAAAGAGTGACGCTTTTTCCACAGAGAAGAAAGAACTTTATTAAATATTGTGAGCGTCAAAAATAGTATTTTTACACTCCAAAGTTTTTTGGGTTTTTTTTTTTTTGAAAAAGGACAACGTCATGGTGTTGACAATAGTCTCATCAACAACGTTTTTTGGCCAGTGGAGCAGGGGCTAAAGTGTCTCATCAAAGCCACTTCTTGTCCCCCTGCAGTCGTCCCCTCCAGCCCCACCATGGCCTCCTCCACCTCCCTCCCCTCCAACTGCTCCTCCTCCTCCGGCGTCTTCTCCTTCTCTCCGGCCAACATGGTATCGGCGGCCGTCAAGCAGAAGTCGGCCTTCGCCCCGGTGGTCCGGCCGCCCTCGTCGCCGCCGCCCTCCTGCACCAGCGCCAACGGCCTCCAAGGTACTGGGCCGCGGGAGGGATCGGGGTGGAGTCTCCCCTCCGTCTGACTCGCTTCCTGTCGTTTGATTTCTCCCTCGCTCTTCGATCCTCTCCTGACGTCTGAACCTGACTGTTCTAACTCTCTCCCTCCCCCGACCTCTCCGCCGCCCCGTCTCTCTCCTCCAGACCAAACCTTTGTGGACTCTAGCAAGTACTCGACAGCCAGCTCTCTACAAGGCCTGGCCTTCACCTAAAGTATGTCCCTCCGTTTCCTCCGTTTCCTGCTCTCCCTGCAGCTCCTGCTCCTCCTCATTCCCCTCAGCCCTCTGCGCTTCACACTCGGCCTGGCACGCTGCTCTCATCTCACTTTCCCTTGTTTGAGTTTGTCGTCTCTTCCGTCTCATTGTCGCGTCTCCATCGACTCACCGGCTTCTCCAGAGTCACTCCATCCCCAGAACACAGCCTGGACACAAACTGCACACCACTCGGTAGCACCAGTAGGACGTGAAAAGTTCAACAACAGAAAAAAATAAAATTTTCATTTTTCTTGTGCCAACCCATGCCTTGTGTGTGTGTGTGTGTGTGTGTGTGTGTGTGTGTGTGTGTGTGTGTGTGTGTTCACTCATTAAAAACACTTTTTGAATCACTCATGAGCCGCCTCACACATGTTGACACACACCCTGGGTTGGGCACTTTGCCATCACACACACACACACACACACACACATATGTAAACACACATACATATACACACACAAACACACGTAAACACACAGTAAATGACTCCAACTTTTCCCACACTGAATTAAGTTCATGGGACTTTATTTGTGTGTGTGTGTGTGTGTGTGTGTCTGTGTGCGTGCACAAGTGTGCATTCTTCAAAAAGCCGGATCAGATGATGCTCAGAGTCACTGATTTATTGCCTGACTGATGTTTGAAATGTCCCAACAGTCACACAGCTGCTCAGATGGGAAAATACACTGATGCACTTCTCTCAGGCTTTTAATACTGCTATAAAATAGTATTCTGGCCACGTGTTGTTTTTTTAAGTTTTCACTCATGTGTGTTTCTTTTCCGTGCAGCGATCCCGGGGATGATCGTCCCGCCCATGTGAAGGCGCGTGGCTGCACCCGCGCCTGCGTGGATGTGTGTGGTTTTGCGTGCGAGGAGAGTGAGGCGCACCAGCGGCCGAGCCGAGGGCGACCCGAGGAGGCCGGCGCCGGCCACACTCCGGTGGGGACGGACGCACGCGATGGAGCCGTCCCACTCTGAAGGAACAAACTAACTCAGGCCCTTTCTGTGCAAGAAAAACAAAGAAAAACAAGGACAAAAAAGACTGTTTGTGAGCGAAATGAGTTGTTTAGACTTTGTACACCTCGATGCTTTTATAGGAGAATGGCCACGCCCATAATACCAGTCTCCATGGACACAGGACGTGTTTTTTGTTTTGGAGGGAATCTTTTCTCTTATTGTTTGATTATTTTTGTTGAATAGTTAATCACCTTTAACTATTTCTCATGAAGGGATTTGCTATTTACGACATTTGGCCACGAATGAAGGAATATAATGTGAAGAATAGATGACGATGATGATGATGATGATGATGATGATGATGATTGTTACACAGTCATTTCAAACCTACATGAACAAACAAAAAAAAAACTGCCGAAGAACTTTGCTTTTGTCAAAACACTTTTTTTTTTGTTGCCAATGTGAGATGATTGACGACTAAGATGATTATAGTTTTCAGCCAACAGGTGGCGCAACCACAACCTCAGTACAGCGCACATCCAGCCCCAAAGCCCCCAAAAGTCAGTTTCATGTTGTTGGTACGGACAAATTCTTTCAAGTCTGAAACATTCATTTTGATAAAGTTTTACTTTGACTTGTTCAACACTTTTCCTCCGCTGCTGGTTTGCTGCATTCTTTATCTTCCTCTGGCAGCCAATCAGATTGTGGAAATTATCCTAGCAGTCTTAAATTCTCCTCTGCAGTCCTTTGCTACACGACCACCTGCGACCCGGAGACTTTTTAACTTGCTCATTAAATTTTGATGACGGGAGGGGATCGTAACGCCTGAATGTAAAAAAAAAAAGAAG
>NW_027466083.1:5290000-5295000 GCF_046127955.1 Nelusetta ayraudi
CACACACACACACACACACACACACACAAAGACCAATCTTCTTCAACCTTTATTTTCCCAAGTTTTTTTGTTTTTTTAAAGGGACAGTTTCAAAATCATTGACAGTTATTTCAGAACCCAGGTATCAGCACAGGCGGCCCTGGACTGAAGACTCAAGACTCAAGAGTCCAACTGAGTGTGAAGAAAAGCAAAAACAGGGCTGAGGAGCTTGTGATCGGTTGATGGGAACTGAAACTGCCAGAGCTGCAGTGAGTCTATGATGTCACAGTGATATGCAGCCAATTCACAGACTGATGAGTACAGACAATTTCACCAGGAAGTGAAGACAGTGACTACAACCAGGAAGTGAAGACAGTCATTTCAACCAGGAAGTGAGCAAAGTCACTACAACCAGGAGGCAAACACAGTCACTACAACCAGGAAGTGACCACAGGCTGGCTTGCTCTTATTGTCACTCTGCACTTTGAGATTTGACCACAAATGTAAAGTGTGTTACAAATAAAATCTATCATTATTGTTATTCTTATTACAGGCTCGAACCAGACTCTGAAACCAACCCTTATAGTGCACAATATTAGGGATACGACATATTGTAGTTGCGTCCGACCGAAACCTGAGTGAACATTGGCATTTTTATCACCACCTGCCAACAGGATGTTTAATAATGAGACTGTGATGAAGTCATTGATGGTATGACATCATTAAAAGAGTAGTGTCAGTAAACGCAGTCACTACAACTAGGAAGTAAACACAGTGACAACCAGGAAGTGAACAATCACTACAACCAGGAAATGAACACAGTCACTACAACTAGGAAGTGAACACATTGACAACCAGGAAGTGAACAGTCACTACAACCAGGAAGTGAACACATTGACAACCAGGAAGTGAACAATCACTACAACCAGGAAGTGAACAATCACTACAACCAGGAAGTGAACACATTGACAACCAGGAAGTGAACAGTCACTACAACCAGGAGCAGTTGACCGCCCTGCTGGTTCGGTTCTGGGTTCGAGTCTTGCGGGTGTGGGAGGGAAGAAGCACCAGAGAAGGTGAGCGGGGCGGGGGTTCTTCCCACAAACTACTTGTGAGAAACACACACACACATACTCACACACACTCACACTCACACACACTCCAGCCCACTCATTTAAGTGGAGGGTTTGAAATTGAGCTGGGACCTGGAAGGAATACTCCAAACAATTATCCTTCGCTCGGGCGTCAAGTGATCCATTTCGCATGAATATATTCACATCTGCCACTCTCTACCCCCATCCACTCGCTCCTCCTCCTCCTCCCCCGCCTCTTTAATTTCACTTTCTCACCTCCTTCTCCCTGCACCCCCCACAGGTGGGAGTAGCTCCCCCTGGGGCCTTCAGGCTGAATGTGACAATACAGCAGCCGTGCAGCCCTGGAGCTCCGGGAGCAGACGCAAGCAAGCTGGTGACTGCTGTCCACGAATGGGGCCACTTCATCTCCCAAAAAATTCTGTTCTGGGGGAAAATGTAAAACATTGTGAAAGTGAAAAAAAAAAAAAAAAAAAAAAAACCTTGATATTGTATTTATTTATTTATTTATTTTTTCAAATGTATGGGAATGCAAAAAAAAAAAGGTGTAAACAGCAATGAAGGCCATGAATTTAGGCCTGTATTTTGGTTGAAAATTGAGTTTGTCTTTGGCCGCGTTGATTTCCTGTGATCACCTCCAGGTGTGTGCAGGCTTAAGAACCATGACCACACCTCTCTCTCTCTCTCTCTGAAGGAGTTGCTGCATCAGTTATTTATTTTCATGTTTTCAGACTAATTGCAATAAATCTCCCAGACTTCTGCTTGTTTCAGTGCAGCACTCGTCGTGTTGCTTCCCTCTCAGCCAGGGTCGCGACACATGGAAGATTCTTTCGTCACTCTGAACAAATTGTGCAGCTAACATGTTGTAATGTGAACGCACTGTCCCACTCAAGCAGCCACAGAGTTCACATGAGCTGAATGTTTGACATTTAAAAATGTGAAAAAGAAAATTCCATGGCGTTATCTCTCAGAGGAATCATGCCGCAGTGGACGAACCTCGCACTGATCGGACAAATGATTCATATTGTCGAGAAGAGCAGCTGATGGCGTTTTTTTTTTTTGTTGGCAAACATTCTCCCTCAGCCGTCGCCGCCTGGTGGCTGGTCCGTGAACAGCAGAGCGTTCTGGCTTGGCCGCTTCAGCACCTGCAAGGCCGACATCATCAGCGGGCAGAATCATTATGAGGTCAGCGGCCGCTGCCAGGAAGAGCAGATTATCAGCAGAGATGTTGCCCAGAAAAGTGTGGCCATTGACAGTGACCTCATCAACATCCTGATGAGCCACACTGAGGCTGATGTCAGAGCCTCAGAGAGCAGGACCATGAAATGATGCACAATCACATGATTAAAAATATTTTTAAAAAAAACAGTGATCTCTGGCTGAATGCATCCACTTACTGCCATGTGATTGGCTCATGTTAACGCTTTACCGAATAATGAAGTAGAGGAAGAAGAAGGTTCATATTTATGCATAAGAATTAGACAATAGCGAGGGTCTTCCTTCCAGTTAGCTGCCATATTGCGCCACTATATTTCTAAGGAAGCCCAGTGTGGACAATCCAGTCCGCCTGACAGCGCGTTTCGTATTTAGGGTGTCTTCAAATACACCAACGAAGAAGAAGGTGGACGAGGTATCCAGGTTTGTGTGTGCAGGCCACCGTAGTTCACTGGCAAACTCTGGAGAGGGAAGGTGTGCACTGCAATCTAAAATGTGACCACTTGATGTTGCTGTTTCTTCTCAAAATCTCCAAATATTACACGCATCGCCTTTGCATCATGATGTCCTTTTTTTCTTTTTTTTTTGCTTTAGTCAACTACATATCATCGATCAGTCATGACATTTTTTTTTCTCAGTTGGAAGCCTGAGAACTGATATTAATTGATTATTTGACTATTTAAGTGAGTCCACCTGACAGAGTCCTAAATACGAAACACGTTGTCAGGCTTCCTTAAAGGTTTTACACTCTGTACCTTTAATGCAGCATCTACATGGTTTAACTCCTAACTAATACTGTTAAGGTGAGCTAGTTAGCTTAGCTTTGTCATTCTCGTGGGCGGCGTGGAACAGCACCGTGTTAAGCATGTATGTGGCGCATATGCCGTGTTCATGGGTTCAGTCTGTTTTATAGCATGATGCAGTAATATGTATGTGTTTTTCATGACCAGATTTGTAAGTTCATGTCATGAAGTGACTGCTTGAGGAACCAAGAGAGTGGTGTAACCAAGTGTTACAAATTAGTTTTGTCCATTTGCAATGTATTTGATTTTAGTCATTTTAAGTTAACCTGTTGGGTAAAACTTACCTGTATATATATTTACCAGAGGAAATGTATGTATTTTGATGGAAAATACATATTTTCGTACATTGCAATATCTGTTTGAGGGATAGTTTTGTACAGTAACAGATATTCTCATTGAAGCTGCCAGAGAGGAAACATTCGTGTCCGAGCACCTTCATTAATATTTCCCCTTTCGAGGGTGTAACGCTGGCAGGGAGAAAGTTTGGAAGCAGCCTGATTCCTCCCTACCTGTTTTTTTACGACCTGGACAAAACATTTGGATGCATGTTTGAAAAACAAAACAGGGGGAAAAAAAAACCTTTTCCTGCCGCAGAGGGAAAAGAAAACACCATAAAACCGCACAGGCTGCTGTCTTTCCACGTGAGTTTATCGCAGAGCGGCGGCCTAATATCGAGCGATTAGAATAGCAGATGTACGTTGACCTGCGACTACGCCGACTCGCCGCTCTGTTATTTCAATCACCAGGAGGAAAAGTCAAACGGCAGATGTATATTTTCTAGAAATATGCATCATTTTAACCTCTGAGGGCGGTGCTCACCGCCCCCCCGCCCCCCCTCTCCTAGTGTTGCTGTTGAACTGGAGCCAATTGAATAATGCCTCTGCCCATCCTGGCGTTTCGCTGTGTGTGTGTGTGTGTAACTTAACTCTTGTTTTTAGCTAATTTAGCTTACACTCACTCACTCAGGCTCACACACGCACACACACACACACACACACGCACACAGGTCTCCAGTGTTTCTCAACAACTCCCTGCTGCAGCCCTCTGAAGCTCTCTGCTGCCAGCCGAGCGCTCAGGCAGGAGGTCTGCAGCCTCCGCTGACCTACCCCTCCCCCACCACCAGCACCACCACCACCACCTCCCCGCACCCCGGTGACTCCTGGGAGAGAGCCGCGGTCGGGGGTGTGGAGCAGCGAGTGAGCGTTGTGCACGGTTTGATGTCTTGCTACAGTAAGCACACACACACACACACACACACACACACACACACACACACACACACACACACACACACACACACACACAGCAGCGGGGATCAATCCGTTATCAATAGTTCACCAGCTTCCTTGGACTTTGACCCCTCAGCAAAGAACTACAGTCCAAAGGAGGCCCTTCTGCCCTCTTTCTAATGCAAAACCGCGGCCACGGAGAAAAACAGAAGACGGTTTTCGGCTGTTGCTGTTGTTTTTTTCGGGCTGTGCTGCTCTGAGGAGCCTTTTGGTATCACCACCACCACCGGGTTTCGCATGAAAGATAAACAAGGATATGTTGAAACCAGCGTGCCTCAGTCCCGAAAGGAGGGTGAGATTCTTTTAGTTTTGTAAAGTCTTTTCCCCCGCCCTTCCATTTAAAAAAACAAACAGAAAACAAAGAGATATTTCAATCCTTTTCGCTGCTGGAAATAAATTAAAAAAAAAAGGTCAAAGGTAATTCCAGTAGTGAGACGCCAAACCTATTCCAGTTTTGAGGGAGAGATGAGAAGATGAACTTGGTCTCTGGACTTCAAGGATGGACGCTTGTGGGTGTTTCTTTTTTTTTTATATAATTATATCTGTGGGTCTGAAAAACTTATTGAAAACCTTCAGAATTTAATGTGAGAGTTAGGTTACTTCTTTCAAAACGGATAAAAGTT
>NW_027466083.1:5297500-5302500 GCF_046127955.1 Nelusetta ayraudi
TTGTGGAAATAAGCACGCACGCACGCACGCTCGCTCGCACGCACACACACACACACCTCACACACACACATGCGGATCCACGACCTAAATCTGCAGCTCGCACAGCTCCTTTCTTCAGTTGCGCAAAACATCGCAGTCTCAGTGGAATCGCTTCAGGCCGCGGGGGGGGGTATTTGTTTTAGAAACACGACTTGCTGAGCCGCTACAGCAAAACAAGATGAAACCAGCAACTGCCTTGTGGAACCATTAGCCAGTGAAGAGGTGTTATCCACGCGTGGGGGCCCAAATCTCAGCCAAATGCAGACATGATAGCCTGCCAACGTGTTAGCAAAACATTGTTTGTAGGGCTTTTTAAAAAGGTCAAAATGTGATCTAACGGATATGATGCATTTACTACAAGTATCTGCTTCTTTCTGAATTGCGATGTGGTCTTTCTACCGGTTTACTGCCCCCACTGGTTTAATTAAAAACTCCAGAGATGTGCAGCTTCTTTTTCACACCCAGTTCATCAGCCTAATCCATCCAAGTGTGCACTTGTTTTGAGTTTAATGGTGACTCAAGATTGTGACAGGGCCCATTCTTTACCAAAAAAAAAGTACCCCTGAAAGCCCAAAGTGAAGCCACAGCTCGCAGAGAGGTTTATTTTAAGTGCGTGCAGCTCACAGAAAGCGGAGGGAACAGGGACAAATCTGTTCCGAAGACAGAGAGAACAGATGTCGGCGTAACGTTCATGTCAGAATGAAAGCTCGCTGTGGCCTGTCTGACGGCCATAAATAGATCCTCCCAGGGCCTATTTAGGAAAACTTTCACAGTTGCAACACAATAGTCTGAGGTCGACCGCAGGCGGCCACCAGGGAGGAGAGGGAGGTAAAGAAAAGCAGGCGATGGGAGGCCAAATCAAGTCAGGGCCGCCGGACCTTCGAGGTTCTTCCCATAGCCCTACATTGTTGTGCCGGCTGCGGTTGCACGCTGCTCCGCGTCGGGTTCTGCTGAGGTATGATGGGCCACGTGAGTCCATATTAGAACACTGCAGCCGGACAGCCTGGGAACGTGGAGCCTCCAAGAAAGAGCTTCCAAAAGGTCCCGAGTGATCGTTGCACAGAGGGAAAAAAGAAGAGAGAGAGCGAAAGAGAGACAGAGAGAGAGAGAGAGAGAGAGAGAGAGAGAGTTGAGCTCTGGAGTCCAGTGACGGTGACCCTCCCCTCCCATTCCCCCGACCCTGTAGTGTGATTGGTGGTTTCTCCGCTGTGGCTGATGGATGGATGGAAGTTGCTCTCCTGCAGCTGGTCAGAGGGTCAGTCCATCACTCACCTGTCCAGGTGAGCCCCCGTCATCCCCTCCCCTTCCCCAAACTTGCCCCCCCCCCCAGCCACCCACCCCGTTCCTCAAAGTCTCCGATCTTGATTCTTTCGCTTCAGATTTGTGTTTATGTCTCCATCGACCAATCAGAGCGACAGAAGTCTTCCAGTCGGTTGCAGCCAGTTTGGGCTAATTACAGTTTGTCCAAGGCTGAAACACAGTCTGACCGCTCCACAGCGCCTTCAAAATATCTTCATCTGCCGGCTGCATGGCGTCCAATCCAGGCTTCTTCGTCTCCTCTTCTTCATCTCTCCCTCCGCTGACCTCAAACCTTCCAGCCAATCGGTGGAGCCGGCTCAACCAAAACCTGGAACACACAAAGTGTCGGCGACAGTTCACCTCCTGTGTTTGTCTCTCATAACTGTTCTCAAATTGTCCTTGCAGGCAGTCAGAGAGATTTCTGGCCTCGAAACTGCTGCTGCTGCTGCTGCTGCTCCTCTGCTGGAGGCCAGGAACACCCACGTAGCTGCGGAGGACTGGCAGCTTTTCAAATCTGGACCCAAAGCTGCACTTTTGGCTTTAACCTTCTCCTGATACTCACCTGATACTCAGCAGCAGATGGAACGTTTTCTGAATTCTTTGGCTTCAGCTCATGTATCCATCTGGTAAAGAGCTCGTAAAAGAAAGTGAAGCTTGCAAAGGAAACTTGGAATGTGAGTGGATGACAGGTCAATGGATTTTTTTTTTTTGTTTTACCTCTAGTTTAGTCACATAGCTGTGGATCAAGGCTTCCTGTTGGTGCAGCGTTGCCACCCGCCAGTGAAGTCTTGCCAAGGCCATATGTTGTCCGGCGAGAGAAAACCTTGTTAATTACACAACAGTGAGTCGTTTTTTTTTTTATTTGTTTCCTTCTGAACGGCACATGAGACGCTGGAGGCTCAGATTAAAGCACACCTGCCTTTGAGAGACATTCATTTGCTATGCTTGTCGGGTTTACGTTCAAATATTTTTGCATCTGTATGCAACATTTAACGGATTAAAAAACAAAATAAAGACAAATATAAACTCCAGTGTGTACACTGACCTCACAGCCTTGTGATTTACTGTACACTGGGGGCTAAACGGAGGGAAATACAACCAACCAGTTTTCTGTAAGGACAAGAATTGTTTTTTTCTTATTCAATTGTCTTCGTGGGCTTTTCTCAACATTTTCTCTGCCTCTCCACTCGTTTCCTCTCCTCCTCTTTCCGCCCCTGGTCGCCTGTCACCTTTTTACCCCGAGCTTCCCTCCGCCCCTTGTCCCGTTCAATATATGTCAGAGGCCGCAGCCGTTTTGGTGGTGTTCCAAAGGACACTGTTAACCACACACACTCACACACAAACACACACGGTCAAATGCACACGGGGAGGGCAGCAATCCCACTTTCTGTGAACCATGTGGAAGCCATTGCTGTATAATCTGTTGTAATTGTGTTTTATTTGAGCGCGGGCTGGTCTACATTACCTACTTTACTAGCCTCAGTGTGCATGTGTGTGCCGGCGTGCGGGGCGGGGAACGGGTGGGGGTAAAAGTAGCGCACCACTAAGCCGAAGATTTGAGCGGGGAGTCGATCTCCCAGCAAACGGCGTGTGTCAGGTAACACAAACGATGATAACGAGAGACGACGCGCTTTGTCTGTGCGAATGCAGTGGTTTACGTGGGGATGCACGCACAAAGTGACACAACACAACACAACACAACACACGTTGCGTAATTGCACATAATAGTTACGGGGGATGCTGAGCGGGGGGGCACGGGAGGGGTCCCTGAACATAAGTCTAGCGTGAATGTATGTGCACAGGCCTCAGTCTGAGCAGTTTACCGGTAAACCAGGACCAATGAGCCGTGAAATGTCCTGCGTGTTTGCCGCCCGGGTTCCAGACATCGTCCGAAAGACGCTCGAGGCAAAGGTGCAGTGTTTCAAATATTATAATATATTAAAAAATATAATGTAATATTATAACATATTTATAAGGAAGCCAGGATTTAGGGTAGCCTGACAGTGCATTTTGTATTTAGAGCACTGCCAGGTGGGCTTCCTGAAATAATAGTGGTGCAAGATGGCAGCTAACTAGGAGCAAAATCCTTGCTCTATGTGTATTCATTTACATATATAGGTACATATATATAATATACATATATATATATATATATATATATATATATATATATATATATATATATATACTGTATATACATATATATACATTCATTCATTCATTTTCCATACCCGCTTAGTCCCGAGCTCAGGGTCACGGGGGTCTGCTGGAGCCTATCCCAGCTGTCTTAGGGCGAAGGCAGGGGACACCCTGGACAAGTTATTGTACTTCACTTTTATTCATATATTTAAGAGTAGTATGTTGTGCTTTTAACAATATAAACATAAATAATTAATAAACCAGGCCAAATTTGACACACTGGACCTTTAAATAGTGAGTGTGGGGGAGGAAATGTCACCCTGCAAACGCCACACTGATTCTGGGTTTGTATTGCGGCTGCAGAGTTCACACTCACTTTTTACTATTTTACTATTTTTTTTTTTCCTTTTAATTTCAGGGCTCCAAATCTCTCTCTCTCACACACACACAGACACACACACACACACACGACATGAGCGACAATCACTGCCGCACAAACCACACGAAGGCAAAGGGAGAATCCGTTTGGTGTCTGTTGTGTTTTGCGTTGTGCGTTTACGCGCCACATCAGCCGAGAGCAACGGCGCCGAGCGATCAGCCTGGAGAAGTCTGAGTGTCGGCGCAGCGAGTAAACACTGTTTGTGACGCCTGTCAGGGAAACTTTCACTGGCTTTTCATTTTGTAAACTTTAACTGACAGGTTTTATGAGGTTTGAATTAGCTTGCGGATATTTCTATTTTTTTTTTTTTTGCAGACAACAAAACATCCGGTTTCTTTCCTTTTCGCGAAAAAAAAATGACTGTGAAACGTGCAGCAGAAACAAAGAAATAACCTGATATTACAGACCTGGATTTGAGTTTTAGCCAAACTTGGGCATTATTGATACTGCACGGTCGCTCATATTTCAACTCTGCATTCAGGTAGATTCATTTTGCCAACACACTTTCAAGTCCATCTCGATTATGGATGTTTTGTAGCCAATCAGCGACCAGCTACATTGCATAAAGTTTGAAAAATGAGAAAATCTGAAATCTGGAGCTGAATAAACAAGACCTGATCAATCAGCTTGGATTTGATGGACAGGAGGTTCATCCAATCACCATCCAAATCTTGCCTCCTCTTTCTGAATGCTCCCATTGTCTCCTTACCAGATGGACACACCAGAGAATTCCAAAGATTCAGAAAAACATTGAGTGCGTCGTGCCAATCGAGACTTGAATACAATCGGCAATTTTTTTGTTGTTGTTGTTGTTGTGGATGGGACGAATGAGGGCGATGCCAATTTTCTTTTTTTAAAAAAAAAGGATAATATTCTTTTAAACATAAACTGGGAGATAAACAACATCTTGCAAAGTGTTCAAATTGGCACAATGAGGAGGAGAAGTGGCTCTCAGAAGTGCAGCCAAACTCACAGAGCGGGCGCTCCTGGACGACTCCCGGCACGGAGCCTCCTAGCGGCATCACTCAAGGAGGCGCTCGGCAGCCGGCGCTGCCAGTGCTGCGGTGATGGATGCGCCGGCTTC
>NW_027466083.1:5307500-5402500 GCF_046127955.1 Nelusetta ayraudi
TCGCGTTAACTCGTTCACTTTGCGACGCCGGAGCCGTCGACTCGCCGCTTGAGCCATCGCACAGCAGCTGGTGGTGGCGCAGGGCGCTCATGGGAAATATATAGAGGAGACTGGACAGACTCTGTGCTGACACCTGGCCAATCATCTCTGAGAAATGTCGTTCTCCCCCCTGATGACCTCAGCAGGCCTCAGTGCCTTCAGACTGGGAAGGTTTTTCTCCCTGAGTCCAGATGAACCAGTGTGATGGAGCAGCAGGTCGTTACCTGATTAGAAATGTTTGCAAACTGCTGCGTGTTGGTTTTTCTCCCACCTGCACTCTGGAGTTTGTGTTTCCAGTGCATCACCTGTGACTTTGAGTCCAATTCAGGATTATTTCAAACAAGCTTGCTTGGTTAGAAAGACTTTGGAGGCCTGACTTGACCCTGGATCTTTCTTCGCAGAGCTGTGATTGGTGAAATCAGAAAAAACCTGGACACGTCCACATTCACCCAGTCCAACCAATATATATTTTCATCAAACATTTTCAAACTCAAGTGTGATGTTTTTTTTTCTTTTATTGTATTTCCTACCAATGGACCCCTTTTTAAAATTGTTCCACAGCCAGCCTGTTAAAAGGGAATTGAACCATAGATGCATTTAGATTAAGGAAATCGTGAGAACCGTTAATGTATATGCGGATGTAAAGGAGAACTCGAATAGAATAGAACACCTTTCTGTCACACCGTGGTGAGGTTTTGTCTTGTCTTGGGGTTTTGTCTCGTCATTTCCTGTTTTATTTTGACAACTTCCTCTCGTTTCAGATCACAACCTCTCCTCATGTTCCACCTGTTCGTCTGACCCAATTACCCATTGTTTCCAGCTGTGCCTTGTTACCTTTTGTGTGTTCAAATAGTCTGCGTTCCCCTTGTCTTGTGCCAGAGTGTCTTCGTCCGTCACGTCCAGCCCTGAACCCGTTCACAGCCACAGCCTTTGCCTTAAGAGTCCACAGTAAGACGGTTGTTCCTCGAGATCGAGGGGTTTTTTGTTAATGCTAAGTTTTGTTATTAGAATAGGATTTTGTTTACTAGTTAGTCTTTTTCCTCCTTGTGAGTGATTTTTTTTTGTTTTGTCATTAGAATAGAACTTTTGTTAGTTAGTCAGTCCTTTTTCCTCCATGCAAGTGATTTTGATTTTGTTATCAGTGAGAATAGGATTCTTATAGCCTGTTTTATTTGACCTCTCTGATCTGCGGACAATTGCTTGTGTGAAATAAATTTACTTCTTTCCCATTAATCCTCTGCGTCTGAGTCCTGCCTCAAGTCCCGGCCTGACACTTTCATAATCACACGTTGGGGAAAATTGCTAATTACAGCAACAAAAAGTGGTGCAAAAAGAAGGAAAAATGAAAGGAATGAAATTAAATGCAGCACAGGTTGACTTCTTCAATGCAGATGTGAATAAATATCAGCACTCTGCTCCGGTGTGTGGTCATGTGACTGCGCTTCACCAAATGCAGGAAACTGACCTCAACGCTCCCCACCACCCACCTCCAGTTGGCGCTATTTCTAAAAGGGCCGCTCTGGGATATGTTTCCACGCTCTTTTTTTTTCTTCTCCTGGGTAAAACTGGCGCTGCCGTCGTGCTGGTTTACAGAGCCGCGGTCGTGTCCGGGCTTACCCAAACAGCTCCCAGCCTCGTAGAGCGCCGTGTGTTTAATGGAGTGACATTTATTACAAGCCCACTCCTGAGCCACTAATAGCCCGGCTGCCGTTGGCGCTGGAACATTTAGCCTTCCTTCGCCGAGTGCCGCTAATGCGACATGACAGGTAAACTTGTGTGCCGCTCCTCGGTGCCGCCGCCGCAGAGGCGCTGCCTGCATTTTTTGCAGCGTGTGTGTGTGTGTGAGTGAGGGATATTGAGGGGGCAAACTTTTAGGCCGGCCGTGTTTCCAGGCCGTAATCGGGTCGTAAACTCCATCAGGTTCTGTTTTCTCCGGGAGAGAAAAAACAGTGGAAGAGTGAAGGAGAGGGAAGAAAGGTGGGCGAGAAGCGGAGGAGGTAGTAAAACTTTGGTTTGCTCTGTCAGCGGAGATGGAGGGAGCCAGCGCTACGGCGGGGAAGTGAGGAGAAACATAAAAGGTGAGGTGAAAGAGAGGGAGGGGGGAGGAAGTCAAACGGGCTCTGGCCGAGAGCCTGAGAGCAGCAGGACAAAGAATATATATGACCTCTGTGGGGTTTGGAAGTATTTATAAAAGTGTTTTATAGAATGTTACAGCCGTCTGTGGTGGCAGATGGCTGGAGTTCGGCACATGTGGCCCAAGATTAAAAAAAAAAAATTAGAAAAAAAGAAAATCACTGCTGCTGCTGGTTGTGTGTCGAGGGGACGGGTGGTGGAGAGGGAGGGGTGAGGAGGGTGAGGGAGGAGGGAGGCTGTGTCCAGCAGTCGCAGCCCTGCATCCCTTCAGTCATCGCTTGTCTCTGGTTTGTCAGTAGCAGCAGACACATGTGGCGAGGGGGCGCACGCGCACACACACATACACACACGCGCACACACACACACACAAACTGTGCAGACTGGGATGATGATGGTGGTGGGAAAGAAAAAGTGGCTGGTGACAGGTTGAGGCCTCCTGTGTGCGTGTGTGCGTGTGTGTGTGTGTGTGTGTGTGAGAGAGAGAGAGAGAGAGACATGATGATGATGATGATGATGATGCTTATGGAGGCTGTTGATAAAGCTTTGGCGACAGACATGGTACATCACATAGAAACTCTATTAATATATCTAATATTAATAATCTATTTATCTATCATCTGTTTATCTATCTATCTATCTATCTATCTATCTATCTATCTATCTATCTATCCATGATTTTAGCAAAGATTCCAAAGCTGATTCCAAATTAAACCGCCACATTGTCATTTAAATACATTTATTCATAAATTATATATAATAACCCAAGAAAGGATTATTCATCAAATTAATTTCAAACGTTGGGGTTCATGAGAAGACACATCGCAATATCAGGGCTGCTAAAAATAAATAAAAATAAATCCTGGTTTTATTTGTCTGTTTCTGTATCTAAACTGGACAAAAAAAATCAGTAGAATCAGTCAATCAAATTACCGCCTCACACTGTTTTGCTACACGCCTTTCCAGTCAGTTGAAAACTGCTCAGGGGCCTTGATCTGGAAAGGCCTAATCAGTGATTATCAGCCGGTGACTAATGTTGACGCTCCGGCTTTTGTATCACTCGCACCGCACGAGCCGCTGTGTGTCAGAGGCGTCTGAAAAGCAATTAGGTTTTTAGTAAAAATCAATTCTCACATCTTCAGTGTCGCCCTCCCCCTCCGTAACATAGCTTCATGCACAAACAAATGCGTTGTCTCTGTCTCGCGCGCACGCGCACACACACACACACACACACACACACACACACACACACACACACCTTCTCTGGTGAGATGTCACAGATGCTGTTTAAAGTCGAGAAACTGTCAGGATGTATTTTTGCTGGAAAGCCCATGTGCCTCGTCTTTCATCCTAAAGAACTGAGAGGTGCTTTCACGTGTTAAACAAGGTGTGTGTGTGTGTGTGTGTGTGTGTGTGTGTGTGTGTGTGTGCGTGCGTGCATGTGTCTCAAGGTGTTACAGACGCTCCACACTGACGTGCACAGTGCGTGTCTCCGGCGTAGAGTGGTGACGTGCGCTCACCGCCGACTTTACGGGGTAAAATGTTCAGTTGTTTAACACAGGCAGTCGATCGGCCAATCACACGGCAGCATCTCGTCACGTGGCGAAGGCGACTTGCTGAGGCCCAAAATCATCAGATGGGGAAGAGAAGCGACTCAAGTGACTCTCCATGTGGTGAACACGTTGGCTGACACTCTCACACACACACACACACACACACACACACACACACACACACACACACACATACACGCTCAGACACACGCAATGTTATTTCATTCAACATCATGCTATCGGCCACTATCACACACACACACACACACATACACACAAGCACAACATGCTGGAGCCATTTTCACTGTTGTGTTAACCTTGTTTAAACCAACTGCCACCCAACAACTGTGTGTTGTGTGTGTGTGTGTGTGTGTGTGTGTGTGTGTGTGTGTGTGTGCGTTGCAGTGCTCGTGCTCGTTTGTGTGCACGCGCGTCTGTCTGTGCCGAGCTGCAGTAATTGGGTGGCAGTTGTGTGTAATGGCGGAAGGCATTTATCGGGCCGTGGAGGTCAGGTGCGATAGCCATCTGGGTTGCCAGGTTTGGTCCACACGATTACAGGACGTGCTCTTATCGGCAGGGCCTCTCCCGCACTCACCGCGGAGCCTGTAATGACTGACAATAACCAGTTAATGGAGCAGAAGAAAGGGGCCCACTGTCAAAGCACTGAAACTATTCATTATTTTTAAGGCCTGACAGCCCAAAGCAATAGTACAGTACAGGATATTTATACCTTCTAAAAGGGAGAGCCATGACAGTAATGAATTTTCATTCAGCATCGCACCAGTAACTGTCCCCTGATCTGGTTTGGGTCCAGTATGACTGCATGGCTGAATCAGGACGCAGCTGTTGGCACTGTGTCTCACCTTGGCTTCACCTCTGAGGCTGATTCCAGGTTTTGGCTGCACTTTGGGGCTCAGCGATGCACGTTTCATGGTTTTGATTGCACTTGTGGACACTAAGCAACCGTCCCTAAACTTCTGCGCTCAAGCCTTTTCAAGTGGTGCGTTTCCATTCACCTTATTCATCCTCCGTCATCCAGGTTCCATTTCCTCGGCTAAGTCGCACTGTTTGTGACTATCACACCGCTGACTTATTCACACCTCAGCGCAGAGTGCGATGGGAGCAGGAGCGCTCTCGGGCCGCAGCCTTAACCCTCTGAACTTCCTCCATCTCCCTTTTCACCGCTTTGTTTAAAAGCGTCGCATCCACAGGGGCTTGAGCACAGCGGGCTAATGGTTTCCATAAATGGCTCATCAGCCTGTGACCCGCTGGACGGCGGCCGCAGGCTCACACTGTTGAACCCGGCCGGCGGGCTGAGACCTGGTTCTGGGTGGAACCTGAGCAGCAGCTGCAAGGCCTCAGCAGAGCGCCGGCCACCCAGAAAAGGGCGGCAACACGAGTGTGTACTTGCTGAGCTGCACGTGTGTGTGCGTGTCTGGTGCCTGATAGTGAGTGAGAGAGCAGAACAGCTGCCGGGTTCTATTCAGAGGGCTGATGTCTCTCTCCTGAGGCATTAATGGAACTCTATCTATCTATCTATCTATCTATCTGTAGCCGGCGGAAGTTGCATACACCAGCGTACAAAAATTCAGGGAACAGGTGTGCTTCCTTTTTTCAAAAAAGAAAAACACCTTCTTCATAAGTAATAAAGGTATATATATACAACCAAAAAAATACGGCAGTGGCTGGAGATTGTCAAACACAAAAAAAGACACTCAAAATCCAACCACATCATACAACGTGGAAACAGCATATTTCAATAACTTGCAATGACAGGACTAAAATCACTGCTGAGATGCTTGATCCACTCGACACAGTCACCATTCACTGAAAAATTACACTCTTGATGTGTGATATTCAGCTTCCGCGATGAGCTGTTTTAGCATTCATACATGTGGCTAACGCACAGTCACTCACACACACCCTGAAACCTCTATATTTAATGTTTGACCCCACCTTGTGATGGCTTTACTCTAAATCCTCTCGACTCGGCGAACACATGGCGCAATTCCACACATCCATGACCATGACTCTTTTTCTTGCTCGTGTGTAAAGAAAAGCATAGAAGAACAAAAGAGCTCCGACCCGCACCTGGCGGAAATATAGACTGCCCCCTGGTGGAAGCCATCCAAAACAACGTAATAAAATATAACGGCGAACCAAATAGGTTTACCACCCGGTTACATATCTATCCATCACAAACAGCCTATCAGCCAATCCCACAGATGGTCTCCACAATAGGGGTAAAAACAAGAATCCGCTCAGAGTGCTGAGAAGCATTTCACATTTCCTTTTTCCATTTCACACACACTCAAACATGCCTGCACACTGGTCAGTCCTCGGAAGACAGAGTTTCCGAGTTTCCTGCCAGCTTCGTCATGAGCGACGCCCCCTCACAGTCACAAAACCTTGGGTCGGAAAAACAATCCTGTGTTTCCGAGTATCAACGAATCGTCGACCCTGCTTTTCCATCCTTACGACTAGAACGTCACCAACTTGAATGTAGCACCGGAACTGCAACTTCCGAGGGCAGTTGTTACAGGGGGGATTGTGCAAAGTCGCATAAAAGAATGTGCAGTGTGTACAAGTGCTAACAAAAGATTTGTAATTTTTAAAGGTGACAAACAAAGTTGAGGTATTAATATTTGAGTTGCTATCTATCTATCTATCTATCTATCTATCTATCTATCTATCTATTTCTCTACAACTGTCACTCATACTCGTCTTCTCCCCAACACCCTTATTTGTCCTCTCCCAACAGTCTATATTGGGCCATGGCTGCTAACACACTCATTAGCCCAGACACACACACACACACACACACACACACACACACACACACACAGATACAAGCCACAACCCGCCCAGCAGATACACATTTAACCGTGATGCCTCGGGGGACAGCCAGGAGGAAGCCTGGGGGCAGAAAAGCGAGGGAGAAGGAGACGGAGGGAAGAAAAGAAAAGTGCAAACATCTAAGGTCACATTCCTCCTGGTGCAGCCAGGCCTCCCTCTTTGATTGTAATTGATTTGAGTTTTGTAGCTGCGGTGATTAATGTTAAATATACTGCTCGCACCGTGTGCATGTGCATAATTTTTGTGTTACCGCACACAAAAAAAAACAACACACGGCACTCGCAGGTATTCTATGTGTTTGGCCATCATCTCGACACTGGAGGCTGCATTCTTTCTTGCATGCATTGACTTCTGAGTGTGAATGCGAGTGTGTCAGACCTACCTGGAGCAGCACACAGAGAGCTCCTGGTGCAAATACGAGTGAGAGTCTTGCTGTCATAGAGAAGACGAGCACAAAACTGTGTCATCACTGAGTCGAGCTGAGGTGTTTCCACACAACGAGATGAGCAGAGGACCTGGTGAAGAACCCTGAGGGACACCTGAGGGACACGCCGGAGCAGAGAGTCTGGGTTGGCTGCATGGGCCTGAGACAAAATGCCAACCGCACCACTTCTGTGCAACGCGCCTGAACGCACCCAGGTGACTTGTATCTTTACCTTCGCCAACAGACGCACAACTGGTGGCACAGACACACATACAGACACACAAAGAGAGAGAGACAGGCAGCTAAAGGACAGCCGAGGAGAGCTCCGTGTTAACAATGCGCAGGCAGACGCTCACTCTGCGGCGCTGCTCCGCCGACAGTCGCGTGGAGCATCATTACAGAGAGACAAAGCAAACTATTTTTGTTCGGCGAAAAACAAAACACGGTTCGACACTTTGTACCATTCTGTACGGAGACAAAGTATAAACAAGCAGTATAATTATGGGCTGATTTCGAGACAAACAACTACGCCGTGTGTGTGTGTGTGTGTGTGTGTGTGTGCGTGTGCGTGTGTGTTTGTAGGTGTGCGTGTGCGTGTGCGTCTGCACATGCAACTAGGCTCTCTATCATGGCTGAGATAAGAGGAAAAGGATGAAAGATGCTCTGTCTTACTTGGCAGATGACAAACAAATGACGGTGTGCACACACTGATACGCACGCACGCACGTTCACGCCTGCAAGTGAGCGTAGATGCGTGCGCGGAAACCACACGCGCGCACACGCACACACACACACACACACACTCCAAACAAATTTGTTTGAAAAGTGACAGAAGTTTCACACTGTCATTACACAGCTCACAGCTGTCATTTTGGTGTTTCTCATCAGTACATCACACAAACAACAGTGTGTTTACATGCACATGTGCCTGAGTAGTCACGCAAATACACATACACACACACACACACACAGACTCATGTATTGCACCCATTGCAAACTGACAAACGCACAAAATCATTTTAACACAGAGTGAACGCACAGCCAAAAAACAGTGTTGCAAAAAAACAACAAAAAACCTCCTGTGTTTCTACAAAACAAACTGCCTTTTTAGTTCTGATGAAGCTCCAACAGCAGGCGCTAATGAATACAAACACAGATACGTTGGATTACAAAGATGTTTGCTCATATGGGGTAATATTAGCATCAGAAACTGTCACAAGCATTTTCTCAAGGGAGAAACCTGCGATTCACGCCGGCGCAACACGCTTGAATGTAAACATCATATACGGCGTTCGACACTCTGGGATGTCAGCTGAGTTTAGCCGCGCAAAGGAGTGTTTTCTCAGGGCACGCGCCGTCCCATCAAGGCTTCAGAAATAATTAGTGCTTTCAAGGGTTTTGTTTTGTTTTGCTTTTTGTTGTTGTTTTGTTTTCTCAAGCTATTTGCTGAAGTGTATCAACACTTTGTCCGTATTTAAGTACAGGAGAGACTCATTAAACTTAGAGGGGAGGGGAGAAAAACCTTGGGCTTCATGTGTTTTTTAATGTTCTCGTTGCATTTGTAGTCCCAATTAAAGTAAGTTTTTTTTTTCTCTCATTCATAATAGCTTAGGAGAAAGATTCAGAACTGTGGCCTAAGAATTGTTTGGCTTAACTTACCACCACAAATAAAGAAAAAAAATATCCCACAAATCACACAAACTGTTGAAACACAAAAGTTTTTTTCAAGTCATCTCTCTTCATTTTTTAAGAGAAATCAATGCCCGAAGTAGAGGGTGATTGGAACCTAAAGAAAAAGAATAAGGAGGAGTAGTTTGGAGCTCCTCCTGGTTCCACAGAGAGAAGCAGCTTCTGTTCCCTCGCCTTAACGCCATTCTGCATTATTGGGCTTATTGGATTTTACATCCCAAAACCAAAAAGTGCAAAACCGAGAACAGTGTTCTTTAACCCTGCGTAAGTGGGTTACAGCTGCAAGGTTTCAAACACATATTCCCCAAGTAACTTCCGTCTGTTTTTATTTAGATTTTCTGCATCATAAATCAGACGCAGCCGCCTTAAACTCGGCACACAGTTCTTTTTCCTTCCTATTCTGGGTTTTTTTTCCCAGTTTTTTTTTTTTTAAAGACTCCAGCACAATTGACTGCGAAATTTCTTCCAGTCATAAAAGGCAACGAACAGAGCCACACTGCCCCCTGTTGCGTTGTGCAGATCACGGCATCCTGCAATCTTGTTTATCTTTGTCATTATTTTTGTTCTCATCAAACTCACTCCCAGACGACTTTTTCTCCTCTCTGTCTGATGCACGTGTGTATAAACTTTGGCTGGCAAACTCAATTTCAGTGAAAAATTAACTTTCAACAAGATCGGATGGATTCAAACACAGTGGCAACAGCCTTGCGCCAAACATGTAAGTAATGAGTGACGAGAAGCTGGAATGCAGGCAGAGAGCGACGGCCAGCTGTGGGGAAGGTAGGAAGGTGAAGGAGGCAGATGAGACGGGGGGGGGGGAGTTTTTTTCTGAGGACTGAGGCAAATGTGAGGGATGGGTTTAAGAGGAGGATGGAGAAGTCGAGCAGACGCCTCATCCTTCTTCTCCTCTTCTCAATCCTTTCCCTCTCTGCTTCTCTTTCTTTCCCTTGGCCGGTCGACAACTCGGTAGGAGTCAAACTACCATCTGTCGACTGAGGGGAAGCAATCGGCCCTCCTCCTACTTCCTCCCCTCTTTCCCTTCCTCCTTTTCTACCCCTTATCATCCTCTCACCCTCCTACGGTCCCCCTCCGCAACATCATCCTCCTTCTCCTCTTCCCACCTAATGGAACTCTTCCTCCACAGCCTGACAGCCTGTGAGAGAAAGAGAAAGAGGAGCAGACGGAGCCGATTGACGGACAGGATGCTAATACGCTAATATGCTAATTCCACTTTGCAATTGTATGCTAGGAGTGCTTTTTGAACGTGTGTGTGTGTGTGTGTGTGTGTGTGTGTGTGTGTGTGTGTGTGTGTGTGTGTGTGTGTGAGCACCACGATCCTAGCCCCTGGGTAATAAAACAATACAAAGAGAGCTTTAGGCCTGCTGGGCCTGCAACAGCTCTTGAATACCAAATCAGCCAGCAGAGATCACTGGGGGAAAGGTGCAGTCTGTGTGTGTGTGTGTGTGTGTGTGTGTGTGTGTGTGTGTGTGTGTGTGTGTGTGTGTGTGAGAGAGAGAGAGAGTGAGAGAGAGAGAGAGAGAGAGAGAGAGAGCGAAGAGCTGTATTCCAAATCGCACACTTTCCTCATTGTACCCCAGTGCAGTGCACTTATCGTGTGGTGCAATAATCTCAACATTGGCTGTGTTGTCCAAAAATTGCACACTGCCGTTTCGCACATACTGGCGTGCGGGACAGCTTTTGTTTTTGTTTTGTTTTTCTCTTTAACCACCTCGTCCTTCGCTGCTGCTTTTCAGAGACAAATTGCAAAGGTGGTGAGGACGGTGCCGATCTGTCGCATGCAAAACCAAACGTGCAGCACAGTGTTGATGCAAAGGTGCACTAGCGCAGGCACGACGGCATTCTGCCAAATCACTAACGTGGCGTTTGTCACTACAGTTTTGGACCATGTCGAGTGGGCGAAAGCTGCACTGCTACACCTTGTGCACATTTGAGTATTTAGACCAGTGTGCAAATGGTTATGGAGTCTTATAAATATGTGTATGTGTATTCCAAACCCCATGCGTTCCTTTAGTTCAGCGCAGTTTACTTACTATATGATTTCACTAATGTATCTCACTTTAACCAATTGCAAAGCAAATCATTGACATCAATGTGCAATCGTGGCGAGGAGCTCACTTTCAAACTAGTGCTAACATGAGCCAGTGCCGTAATGCAATTCAGCCAGTATGATTTGCAGCATTCGCCTGATTTTTTTTTAACAGTTTTTGTCATCAAACGTTTGGCTGCGTTGTTGCATAATTCTCAGCGCAACACATGTGTGCTTTCGAAATATTGGGCACTTAGAAATTTGGAGCATGCCACTCTACCGTGTGTGTGTGTGTGTGTGTGTGTGTGTGTGTGTGTGTGCGTGTGTGTGTGTGTGTGTGTGTGTGTGTGTCTCAATGAGAGTGGGACAGATACAGTAGCAGGGAGTGGCCCTGTTTTTTAAAGCCATGACCGTTGTTTGCTAAATCGTGCTTCTAAAAGTAGGAGAGCCACTTTGCAAGAGTGCCGGACCCAGATGGATGCATTTCTAAAGCAAAATGGGAGGGCCGACGACACGAGGAAAGGGGCGGGGGTTAAAAAAAAAACGAGAGCAGGGATTTATAAAAAGAAATGAGGGATGGGGCATCGTACAACTGCACGGTTAAAACGCTATTTCCACCAGTTTCACTTCTCTGTTGGCCAACGCTGCACGTGCGTGCACGCCCCGCGCTCCTCCCTCTCCCGTCGTGCCCTTGTCTGTCAGCAAAGCCTTGCCTTAATGGACCATACACGCAATTACTACTGATTAATCTACCACTTAGCATTTTGACCCCCAATCCACGAACACACACTCACACTTTAGGTGTTGTGAGTGCGCACACACACATTCACACACACACACACATGCACACACGTTGTCATACCACTTAACATTCTGGCCTTGCTCCGGTATCATTGGCTCCTCAGGTGCCCAGCATGCTGCGGCAACACTCTGGGGCAGCCCCGCTGAGACCGCTGCTGCCTGAAGAGGAGCGCAAGTGTGTGTGTGTGTGTGTGTGTGTGTGTGTGTGTGTGTGTGTGTGTGTGTGTGCGTGTGGTGCAAAATGAGAAAATTCTAACGCCATCCGCCCCACCCCACCCCCACCCTCACCCTCACCTCTCCCGCTACCTCATGGGACTGCCGTGCACTCCTCGTCCTCCGGGAGCCTTCGCGCTTTAGGGATGCCACTCCAGCAGCATCCCAGCAGCCCAGAGGGATGCTGGAGAAGAGGAGTGGGGTAAGACTGGGGGGCATAGTGGGATCTGATCATCATGGAGGGGTCCTGAGGGAGGACTGGCTGCGGCGTGGAGTGGAGTGGCTGATCGAGAGCGAGGGCTTCGTGTGATCCTCAGTCGGAGCTCTGCCACTTTGTTTGCTTCCAGCAACCAAGCGGCTTCGTCACTGAGTCCGGAAGGACCGAGAAATTACGTTTTGCACTCTTAACAGCAGAGGCTGAATGTAACTGGATTAAGGTCCAATGTACAATGTTTGTTGGAATCTATTGGAATAAATAAATATACATTCGCTGGGAACCTTATTCGGTAAAATGTTCAATTGCCTGTAGATAATCAGCCAATCGCGCGGCAGCGACTCACAGCATTCAGGTGTGTAACCGCAGTGAAGACCAGTACCTTCGAAGCAACTTTGACTGTAGCGCGCATGGCTATTGGTGCCAGTGCTTCACCAACTCCTCCTGATCTACTGGGATTTTCACCTCACCTAAACCGCCTTGTAGCTTTACAGGGAATCCGGCAGAATATCCATTGTGTGGGGGGAAAATGTTTTGTCGATGTCCGAGGTCAGAGGTCAGACTGGGCCGACTGGTTGGAGGCCATAGAAAGGCGACAACAACAGCAGCTGGTTCCAGCCGAGGACTGCAAGACGCTGTCACTGGATGCACAACACGTCCAGGATGCAAAATCAAGATCTGAAAATGGTCGCAGTCCAGGACCTTGAGAGGGACGCCTTGCCACAAAAAGTCATGTTGATGTTCCCAGATAAAGTGGGGAAAGTGCAGCGTGAGTGTGACTACTAACTCTTTGCAAAAGTTTCAGTTGGTGGTACGTGCAGTAGTTCGAAATGTGGTGCTGCACGGCTGTGAGTTGCATGGAAAATACGGCTTTCCCGCACAACTACAAGTATTGATTAATAATTCATAGAACAATGAGCTACAATAAGTGGCATCTAATAAGCAAACTGGAAACTCTTGCATGCGTGTGTGTGTGTGTGCGCGCATGTGTGCGTTTGTGCGTGTGTGTGTGTGTTTCTCCATGCGTGCAGTCCACTAATGATGCATTGAATCCGCTGCTACATTGTTGATCCTGCTTGTTTATTCATGAGCGAGTGAAGAAGCAAGACACAACATGCAATGAGAATTTACTTTATTATTTTATTATATAATCATTATTATTATTATTGTTATTATTATTTGGAAAACTCACTTTTTTCCCCCACCACAACCCCCCCGCTCAAATGACTGACACGCCTCAGTGTAAGTATTTCACTTACACCCCTCTATTAACACACGCACATAGGCGCGCACATAGGCACACACCACCTCTCCTGGCTGTGTCAGCAGCCGAACTCGGGTCTTTGTGTCTCCTTCATATCTCGTCTTGTTAAAAATTAAAGTGACTCCCCTTCCCTCCATCCCGCTCTGCCTCTCTGTCTCTCTAATGCTAATCTGTTCCCCGTTGGACCAGTATGCAGATGAGACGCAAATATGGCACAGTCTGATGAATAGTGATGAAGCTGCCTCGTGCGTGCGTGCGTGTGCACACACACACACACACACACACACACTCACACGCTCACACACACGCACACACACCTGAGATGCCTTGGAATGCCCTGTGGTTTACCTGTCTGTCTGTCAATCAAAGCAGTGACCGGGTGGAAAGAAGCGTGCGTACAGAACATATATAATACACCACCACAATAAAATCACCTGGTAGAGAGATTTTGGGTTTTTTTGTTCAAGGTTTTTTGCGCTTAGCAAGATCCCAGCAGCTCCCTCCATTAAATCCAGCGGACCTGCTGCGGGCCGTTGCATGATTCCCGCGCTCGCCTATTTCCTCTTCTGAATATAATAGCGCACTGCTGCCTGTCACTAATCAAAAGCAGTCGTATAAATACACACAAACAGCTGCAGAGTGGGCTGCTTCCTGTATACCGTTCTCAGTGTGTGCGCAGCGCTCTTCCATCTGCGCAGGCATTTCCTGTCCGACCCTGATTTAAGGCCTTTGCCCACCACCGCTGTCACTTCACACAGTCACTTGCACAGTCTTTCCTCATTTTCCCACATACTCGGTGCTTTCTGAGGCAAGACTGTTTTTGTGTGTGTGTGTGTGTGTGTGTGTGTGTGTGTGTGTGTGTGTGTGTGTGTAACATCCAAATCCACTGGCCGCACTGATCGACCCCTTTGTTCACTTGAGCAGACATGGTATCGAGATCCAGTGCACGGTACTTCTTCAGATCTTTATTATTCCCAGACTTCAGTGGAGTCTCAAACTTTTCATTAATTAAAAAAAAAAACATTTCCTGTGTGTTTACAGCATTCTGTGGAAAATACTCCGCCAAGTCATTGCACCCTTAAAAGGTTTGTAAAGGGGATAGAACCAAGACGGCTGTGAGGTGGTCTCAGAGAAGTGAATCAGCACTTGATGGAGGGTGGTGTCGCCAACCTACGAGACGTATCAGTGTTCTGCCGGTTCCCCTTTATGACATCACAATGGGCCGTTCCCAGAAATGTGTGTTGTATTGCGGAATTACAAAAAAAAAAACTGGAACAAGCTCATTTCTAGTTTCAAGAAGTTACTTGATAGGCTGGAGACTCTCACTGTTGTCATTGGAGAAGCGGATTCTACATGGCTGAAACATGGTAACTACAATTACCAGCTGTGGAATCCAGCTGCTGAGGAGAAGCTATGGCACTCCAAATATGATTGCAAGCTAAAGCGCCAGCTTTACCTTTACAAGCACCCAAAGTTATTCTAATCCACCACCTTCTCATCAGGAAGCCGTGATGTCATCAATCAGTTCCCCCCCCCCCAGTGGCCGGCTTCCCCTCTGCCCTGAGACGCCCACATGTGTTTTTATTCAGCAGGAAACTTATAGCTGAAAAGGTTAGGTCACAGATAGTTTACGACAATATTATTCCTGTAAAGGAAAGTGGAATAGATCTGTGACATGACTCTGTTTACACAAGCATGCCCTGCAACACACTGACACTGGCAGTCAGTGAAACACACACACACACACACACACACACACACACACACACACACACACACACACACACACACACGCACAAAAACACAACACATAGTGCATTAATTGCATGAACTTGGATTTCATAAGGTGATGGAAAGGAACCAAGCTGGACAATTAACAAAAATAATAACTGGGAGCCCAAGGCAGAGTGTTTTAATGCGGAGGAGACATAATGAGAGTCAGAGTTATGATTCCAGCTCACGGGAGAGACAGAAACACTGCTGGTGTTCAGCTATTCATGTGCCAAAAGGTTACAACTCTTGGAACGACGCTCCGGTTGAATAAAGATCCCGACTTGATGAGGGGAAAATGGTCAAATTGAATTTTTGCGGGAGTTTTGAGAACAGAATGTTGTTCATCAAGCTTTTCAAACGGGGAATAAGAGAGCATAAAATTAACAGGCTGCATGTATGTTGTATGTCAACATGCTTTGTACTATTAGAAAAAAAAATCTACATCTAAATGCTTCTGCGCAAATACCTTCACATTAAGAAATTTTGCAAGGGTGGGTAATGAGTTTAGGGGGGTTGCAAGTGATTAACTTGCAAACAAAATCGTCCACAGTAACAAAAACAACACAGTGTGAGTTATATTTTCCAAGTAAAAAAAAAAAAGAAAATGACATCTTCTGACACACAGGATGTGGCTGCACTGATTCCCGTGAGAGAATGAATCCAAGAGGTTGTTTAGACATGCTTCAACAACTTGACAAGACAAGTTCTTTTCTTGATTGTTTTATGTATACATCTTATATATACACATTTATATATTTATGTGTGTGTGTGTGTGTGTGTGTGTGTGTGTGTGTGTGTGTGTGTGCATATACATATGTATATATATATATATATATATATATATATATATATATATATATATATATATATATACATATATATATATATATATATATTCCGACATATTTTCAGCTTAACTTTGAATAGATTCAGTTCAATTATTTACATTGCAAACAGTTTTTATTAACACAAGTGTTTTTGAACCAGTCAATGTGTTTTCTGCCTCTTGTATCTCCAATTAGAACACTTAAATTACGTATATTTTATGTGCAGTTGTCAAAAAAACAGATAATTAAACTTCAATTAATTGCGCTCAGCTCCTGACCAGATTCAAAATCTACCAATACAAATATATATATATTTATACAGCTTGCTCACACTGCCCCCAACAGGCCAAAACAGTATAAAGGATTGCAGGATTGACGTCACACCCGCTTTTCCACCCATTTCTTGAGACCAAACTCTTGTTTTAAATGTGTCCCTAAACAAACACACCCATTAAGATCAAGCATTCTTTTCCTGTACTGGAGCATCTGTATCACATCAGGCCTGCTTTCCCTTCACCTCCATCTTTTTCTCGCCTACTCACTCCTCCATCTCCACCCTCTTCCTATTTATTTTCCCTCTTGGCCTTTTATTCTGTCATCAGGAACAAGTGTAACTTCCGTTCTCGCGCCCTCAGAAACTCATTCACAGATGCTTACTCTCGGCTCATCCTGTCCCATCAGCCAGGAGGCTGCCTCAGCACTCGGTCGAGGCTGGAAAAGTACAACACTGGCAGCTTTCAAAGGTGTCTTTGGACGAGGATGGTGAGACGTTTTGTCCCAAACCAATCCCACTTGTGTGCTAAATTATTTACATTTCAGGGTATATGTGCGTTCAATGCATTCACGCTGATCATCGTCACACAATCAAACAAACTTTGGCCTTTTATATCTGCTTTGTTATGTACGTTCAGTTTTCTGTCCATGCAATAAGATGTCATCTGTTGTTGATTCCAGGGGGTGCAAAAAAGCAGTGTGCAAATCAAGGACAACAGTGTCAAAAATGAGTGCAGTGCACATTAAGTTTACCCCATTCAAGACGACTGTAAAGTGTTTTGAGGCAAATACGATTTTGTTTGTCGCTGCCAGGCGTTGATCTGAGAGCTTGTGCTCTGCAAAACGGTTTATTGGAGAAAAACAGCTGGTTTGGGGATGAGTAAAAGTGCTGTTAATGCAAAATGGGTGCAGCGTGTGGGAAAGAAAGGAAGATGCAGAGGAAGGGGGGTGGTTGATTTATCACTTAGAGAGTTGGCTGATGATCACTGTGCATCACAACCAGCATTTGTGACACACGACCTCCCGAGCAGCCCAGCAAGTTTATCCATGCAATTCACACACTGGAAGCCTTCTTCCCATTCCCCACACTCCTCCTATGGGCTGGAAATGGAGCGGACATGTCTTAGTGGTGGAGCGGACGCTCCTCCTGACGCGGGAATTTCCCATGGCTGATCATCATCTCCAGTCACGGATGCCTTCCACCCCCGCCATCTCGCCAACTCCCCTTCCCAGTGCAACAAAGCAGGAAAACAAGTCAAACAAATTCGAGTTTCCCATTATTCCCAATGTCTGACAGCATGTGGTTCCAATCAGCACTGTGTGAACATGTGTGTGTGTGTGTGTGTGTGTGTGTGTGTGTGTGTGTGTGTGTGTGTGTGTGTGTTTCTCTCTCTGTGTGTGACACCATGTGAATGTTTTTGGGGTTTTTTTGTCCATACGTTTGCTCCTCAGATACAGGACTCTTTGTCCACACTCTTACTCCATCTCCTTGGTTCCTCCTTCCTCTCACGCCCTCTCATCCTCCGTCCTCCTCACCGAGTCCACATCTTTGATGCTTGAGTTTAAGAAGGGCCCTCCCCTCCTCTCTCTCCCTCTATTTTAGTTTTGCTTTTCTTGGCTACAAGTCAGACCTCAGGCAGACCTAGAGGTCTTTTTCCCAAGCGATCTTCAGGGTGGACTCAAGGGAATGCTATACTCTCACTCTCTCTCTCTCTCTCTCTCTTTCTCTCTCTCTCTCACCCTCTCTATCCCCCCTTCTCTCTCGCTCTTTCTCTCTCACACACACACACACACACTCAGTGCCTTCACATGCGTCTTCTTGGTCCTCCCCCTTGTCCCCGCTCCTGCATCATATCTTTTTCAGTCTCCACCTCCTTGTTGACCCAAGCAATGTTATTACACAACATTAAACAGTGCTGCTGTACTCAAAGCTGTGGTGGAATAGAGTGGACACAGTGTTCATGACCAAGTATTGTGTTCTTGGGCCTGCCTGGAACCCCAGAAACACACGTGCGTGCACACACACGCACACACACACACACACACATTAGAACACATGGCTTTGTGGTGGTTTTTAAAGCTTTGTTTATCCAGGTTGCTCCCACTGACACTCGGGTGGATCACTTTTACAAGAGAGATGTGGTCACGCAGCTTATTTGGTCACAGATGGAAAACAAAAGCAGCCACTTGACAGCATTATGAAGATTAGTGAACAACAATAGGTTTAGTTTGCTGCAACTAATGTCAGACACGGTAACTGTAGCTTTTCATTTCATTTCTATTTAAGGGAGAAATATTAGATGATACGTAGACATTTCTTTTATGAAGTTGGTATGTTTTCCCTGTCTCTGCATGGCTTCTCTCCATCCTCATATTCCACCTACAGTCCAAAGACATGCACATTAGGCTGTGATAAACTGGTGATTTGAGCCCTGTCTTCGGGCCATCAGCCATAAGCTGTCTTGGTTGGAATTCCTACCAAGACAGCTTATGCCTTACTTGACCTTGAGGAAGAAAAAGCAGTGATAGATAGATAGATAGATAGATAGATAGATGGATGGATGGATGGATGGATGGATAGATGGATAGATAGATAGATAGATAGATAGATAGATAGATAGATGGATGGAAAGATAGATAGACAGATAGATAGATAGATAGATGGATGGATGGATGGATGGATGGATAGATAGATAGATAGATAGATAGATAGATAGATAGATGGATGGACTCAAACTTTTTCCACTGCCTCCAAAATCTGGCTGTGACGGTCAAAGGATATGAATCAAGTTTAAATAACAAAAATCAGGATTACAGTGCTCTCTAGTGGCGATATTGTGTAGTTTAGCAACACAATGCTGAAGACCTTAATTTTTTTTTCAGAAAGCAATTTTTTAAAGGGATCACACAGACAAACTATGGATTATAAATATAATAAAATTATATAATATAATATATATAATAAAATTATAATAAAAATAACTCATTATCACTGCTGTACAGTGATAATGTATTTGCTGCAGCACTTAATTCTGTAAATGAACCTCGTCACGCATCATGCAGAGCTGGCATTAAAATCTGAATGTTTTCTTCTCATATAAAACACAGGACATGTTACATCAGCATACATGTAGTATGTAGTATATATGTAGAATGTAGCTGATGCTACACAAAGGTAAATGACACCTTTTACATTATTATATTTTCTGCACACACACAAAAGCAAAATATTACAATAAGAGATCAGAACATGTTTCAGAGTCTATGACTCTGTGTTCATCTTCAAATCTAAAATAAAAATTAGGATTTGTTTTTCCTGCTTTTTGCTGAGTTGCGCAAACACCGGTGTTGTTGTCGCTGTGCAACGGGAACAAGCGGGGAGTGGGAGAGGGGGGTGCGCGTTCACGCTCAGGCCAGTGAGATTCTGCGGGGGCGTGGGATTTCGGCGCAACACCGGTTCCTCCGCGGCAGCCGCTACCGTCGTCCGAGCGGAGCGCATCGAGGAGTAGCGCGCCGAGAGGCGGGGGGTCGTGCCGTCGTCGCTATCCGGATACAACCTCTTGTCTTGCGGCGGGCGCGACGCACTGTCGAGGCGGCGAGCCTGCAGTTTCCGCGCAGAGATGCTGAATATGTGGAAAGTCAGAGAGCTGGTGGACAAAGCGTGAGTACCGAGGCGCAGGTGCGGATGCTAGCCGGCTTGCTAGGCGGCTCTAGCCGGGCAGCATCAGCGGTTTGGAGCGCTGACCGAGGATACGGTCTGTGACGTCACAGCGATAGCCCCCTCAGCTGGTAGCTACGACTAGCTGGCTGCTTGCCAAGCCCTCAACCCCGTGTCATAAATAGAAATACGAGTTCCACAGTGGCACATACTGTCATATACTCATGTATATCGCAATATATGGCGCAGGAAAAAAAAATGTAGAATAAGAAATTATTTTTCTTTAGGGGGGCGGTTAGAATGAAAGCTAACCGGTTAGCTAATTCCGCTAGCAGTGCTAAGCCCGGGTCGGCTCCGTGTTACTGTGTCTGGTAACGGTGCTGCAGAATCACGCCCTGTCCCGCCTTGGTGGTAAACTCATAGCTGAGACATGTATCCACTTTAAATGGTACCTCGACCAGAAACCCGTGGCAGTGATGATGGACAGCTGCAGTCTGTTAGATTGTGTGTGTGTGCGCGCTGTCAATAGATCTAATTAGCGACGGGGCATGTCTGTGTTCTCCATAGTGCTACCACGGACCAATGAGGCCCAAGCCCCCGTGGTCCTGGACAACAAGACAAAAAGATCATGCCGTAGTCACAATCCAGCCAACAACCTCCTGATGATACAGAACTATACAAAGAATGCATCCTGGTCTTTAACCTTTTCTCTGCTGCAGCAATAAGAAAGTACATGGCTGTCTAATTACCATGGTACATCATATTGACGAGCCCTCAAAGCCATTTGTGTAGTCGTGCAATTATTGCCAGCTTTTCTTTGTGTGTAATGTTTTGTGCTTGGTATAATCAACATACAATCTATGACAGCAGCACTGCTGACTCCATCACTACAGCTGTTCCCAAAACTGTCAATTACACAGTTGCTATAGACTATACACATAGAACATACAGCAGAGGTGTCTAGGTACACTTTAGATTGCGTTAAACTGAGAATGTGATTTTCGCATGCCAGGTAAATGTAGAGGCCAGTATGTTATTTTTGGTTGATGATGGTTTTTTTTTATAATTTCCGTATTTAAAAAAAAAAACACAAAAAAACACAAAACAATTATAGTATATTTGGTTTATACCGAGTACATTCAGTTATTAAAAACAACAATGTTTTTCCAAAAATGCCACAAAAAAATAAGAGTGATATTTCGTGCTTGCTGTAGGCTCCTCGTTGTTCTTCGTAAATGTTCTTTGGCTCGTAGTACTGGTGTAGAGCAAATCATTCCACAAATGTTATGGCTAATAGAAGAAGAGTGGCAGTATAATACTGTGTCAATAAAAGGTATGTGAGCAGAATTGTGGAAGGTGTAAAACGGAAGAAAAATATGAGATGCACTGCAGTATTGTTTGAACTAATTATGCATCTGTTGGTTGTGCCTGGCTTACCATGATGAATACTCTATTATTGATCCACACAAACAGAGCTGTCAGTGACAGCCATTCTTTACAGCAGACAGAGCCACGCTATTCTAAAGCGTTAACCGCCTGCGTCTATTTGATCAATACCACAGCCACGGCGAGTCCTGCCATGGGCAGGTTCATTTATTTTCTCCTGTAGCCTAGGTGATGTTAAGCATGAGTAAAGGCATGGTTAGCACTCCTCCTGAGGAGCGAAGGGGTTGTCATAATAGGATTAAAAATGTTAAGAGGGAACATGTGCATGTTTCTTTTATTGAGGGTGTGCTGGTCAGAACGCACACATTTGAAAGGCCAGAATAATACAGTCAATTCAGAGATAATAGTTTTATCGTGAACATTAGGGATGAGATTAATGAAGATGGGTCTTTTTTTTCTTTTCTTTTTTTTTTTTATTTTCAACAGCACCAATGTTGTAATGAACTACTCAGAAATCGAGTCCAAGGTGAGGGAAGCCACCAATGATGACCCCTGGGGACCTTCCGGACAACTGATGGGGGAAATAGCCAAGTATGTGTGACACAGGCATGCAGGACACGTGCACGTTGGGCTGAAACACCGCTTTGCTGTAGTTGGCAGTCTGGATTCTACTTCAGCTTCAAGTACATTTGTATGTGCTATTGTGTGTTTTGTGTTTGTCTGTGTAGGTCAACCTTCATGTATGAACAGTTCCCAGAGGTGATGAACATGCTGTGGACAAGGATGCTGAAAGACAACAAGAAGAACTGGAGACGAGTCTACAAGGTATTGGTGCAGTGAGGCGGCTGGCTGTGCACACAATCATGTTTTTTTATTCAGCTGATATGATTTAACCTGTCCACAACCCAGAGTTCAGGAAGAAGCGAGTATTGAAAATGGATGGATGGATTTAACCTGTAGAGTTGATCAAGTCTTATTCAGAAATGTTCCAAACCTGCCAACCAATCCGCACCATATCGCTGTGCACAGTTTCTGTCCTGTCTACGAATTGGTTACTGCTTACATATTTGTTTTGTTTTGTTTTTTCAAGTAAAGAAAATTATTAGATTTTATCATTGTGCACTTTTGTTTCAAATAGAGAAATGCATATAATTCAAAGAACAAACGGGGTTGGGAGGTATCAACCCCTGCAGCGGCAGTTGCACTGGAAGGTCGATTGTCACGCTGCTCTTATTGTTTAACTCTTTCTCTATGCAAGGCTTTGCTGTTACTGGCCTACCTGATCAGGAATGGATCTGAAAGAGTGGTGACCAGTGCCCGAGAACACATCTACGACCTCCGATCTCTGGAAAACTACCACTTCATCGGTGATTTTGTGAAACACAATTATATTTTTCACATATTATTTGTATCTTATTACAGATTTTATACAAATGTATTATGTATTGTGTTTTATTTGGCATAATTCATCTGTTGATTTCAACAAAAAATTAAGTTGTGATGCATCGAGGTAGACCACAAGGTTTGATCCTACCAAAATTTCAAGATAAACGGATATTAGATCGTCCCTGCGGCAAATTGTGTTTTGGCCTGGTGACTTCATTTTGCGTGGCCCTTTTCAACAAATAGGACACATGCCTTGGCGAGCATCTGTATTGTAGAAGATTTGTACAGCTTCTCATCTTCATCTGGCCGTTGTTTCCTTGTGTGTAAGCAGATGAGAATGGTAAGGATCAGGGCATTAACGTACGTCAGAAGGTGAAGGAGATGGTGGAGTTTGTCCAGGACGATGACAGACTGAGGGAGGAACGAAAGAAAGCCAAGAAGAACAAAGACAAATACATTGGAGTCTCCTCTGACAGCATGGGAGGAAGTGGTGGAGGAAGCGGTGGAGGAAGCAGCGGCGGCGGGGGAGGAGGAGGAGGAGGAGGAGGAGGAGGTGGAGGAGGCGGAGGCGGAGGCGGAGGCGGAGGCGGCAGCATGAAGAACTGTGAGTGATTCATAATGAGTGATTAGAGAGCTTGAGTCAGACAATTAGATGATGACAAAACCCAGATTGATATTATATCAGGACTAAAAAAAGTTTGAATGGCTATTTTTAATTCCTGTTGTTTTGAGACAAATATTAATGCTGCAAAAATTTGCAGCATCTGTGATAGTTTTGTCTGCCCTCAGTTGTATCTCCATATCAAGTTAGGGAGCTCTTACATATTGATGTGTGTTTGCTCTCTTTTTTTATTGCCACAGCTAATGAACTGGATCGCACAAAGTGGGATGAGGACTGGGATAAGAGCAGAGGGGCTTTCCCCTTTAGTGAGAAACTCGGGGAGATCAGCGACAAGATAGGAAGCACCATCGATGACACGCTCAACAAGTTTCGAAAGAAGGAACGAGACGACTCACCAGACAGAATCAGGTAAACATTGCTCACGCACACTAAAAGAACCTTGATGCCTTTGGTTTTTTTGTTTACAGTGGCTGAAGATTAAACACTTCTCCTATTATGAAATGGCTACCTCCAAAATGACTGCACCTAGCCTGCCGTTAAAAACCAAAGTCATCAAAGTATTTAATAGTAGCAGCAGGTTCAGCCAAAGTTAAGACCTCCCTGCTCGCTCACTCCCCATATATGCTTTGTCTTGTTTGCCACCTAGTGACAACGAGGAAGACCACGTGTCCAGAAATGGGCGGCAAGACGCTCTTGAGTTCAAAGACGAGGAAGAAACGGTCACAACAAAGAGCATCCAGATCACACAAGCAACAGAAACCACCACTACCACCACAAGGAAACGCAGCGGCGCAGCCAGCAGCAAGACCCTGGACCTGGGCGCCGCAGCGCACTACACAGGAGACAAGAGCTCCGAAGAGAAGGTGCTCGGGGTTTTGATTTGTTTGTTTGTTTTTGGACATTTTAATGTGTTCTCACATTACGTTGCTCCACACCATCTACAGTCAACAGTACGGCAGTCTTCAAGTGGCGGTATCGCCGACCTGCTCGTGATCGACCCTGCAGCCAGTCAGGGCACAACAACAGGTGACTGAGAATCGTCTCTTGCGCAACAGTTATGAAAAGTCGAGGCTATGATTGCGTGTTATCTTTGGGCATTCGTGCTAAACCTAAATCCACCTACTCAGGTGGAAGCTCAGATCTCATCGGTGGCTTTGCAGACTTCTCCTCTGCCGCTGCCTCCGCCAGCCTCCCAACCTCCACTGGTAAACACGCCCTCACCTTTCTGCCCTCAGCCGCATTTTGCAAGCCATGCAGTCATTGTGACTTAACTTATCTAACACTGTCTTGCGGACAGCTGCTGCCTCATCCAATGGGAATGGAGAATTCGGAGACTGGAACGCCTTTTCAGTCAACTCGCCCACTTCATCAAACGCCGGTCCCACCCAGCCCGTCGGCGACCTGTTTGGCAGTGTCCAGGCGTCCGCAGCTTCTCCCCCGACTTCCATCCCGCCATCAGCTGAGCTCTTTGACCTGATGGGTGGCGTCAACCACCAACTGACCAATCAGCATGCAACGCTGAGTGCATCCCAGAGCATGACATTCTCTTTGGGTGGCGTGACACCTGGAGCACCGGTTGCTCTGCCCACCATGCCCCTGTCTCGCTCTCAGCAGGTGGGTACAGTGCACATCAAAGGAAGGCACGCCACTCCTCCTTCCGTACAAATGATTTGACTTTTTTCGTGCTGCAGAAATGTGTTGCTTTGGTTATTTTCTCCCAGAAGTTATTTTTCCATGTGTGTGGTCTCCAGTTGTATACGCTTCATTGATTCAAATGCAAAACATTTGTGACATAACGCAGAGTTTGGGAGGCATGGCATCTCAGCAGGCTGCAGGGCAGCAGCAGAAGGTCGGCGCTGGATGTCAAGGGTCATTAGGGTCGACCTGGTCCGACCCATCCGTCAACATCAGTCTAGACTTCCTATCAGCTGGTCTCAATCCCACAAAGACGCCACCTACTCTTAACAACATCATCCAGCAGCAAGGTGACAAATGTCTCACTTTGATTATGACACACTATTGGATTCCACAGGGTGGTCGAAAGTATTCAAGCAGTCAAAAATAATTGGAATTAAGTCTTTGAAAGTAATTAAGAACTCAGACTGCAGTGGAGAAGCCATGCTCTATCTAAAAATATGCTAATTGTGCTACTAATATCCAGTGAACACCATATATAGCCCTGTGTTTACAGCCTCCCACTAAAAAACTCAGTTTTAGCATCTTACCAAGGATATTTTGTTGCTTTCTAGAAAGTGGGGCTTTTATCACTTCTGGAGAGTTAGACAACCATAATATAATTCAAAAATAGATTGGTAAAGCGAATTGTATGTAACATGGGAGCTTTTTAATATGATGCCAGTTGTCAAAATTGAGATTATTGAATGATGACTGATGTGAAAACGGACATTTAACCTGTACATTTCGAGTGATCTCATCAATGTTTTATTTCACCTTGCACAGCTTAGCAGCCGCTTTAAATCTCGCTTTCCGTATTGTTGGTGCGCAGGAGTACCTCCCATCAACCTGTTGGCCCAGAACTTTGGAGGACTCAACCTGAGCTCCCCTCCCCACATGACATCCATGAGAGCACCGACAGGCAGTGCCATGACCATGGGCACGCCTGCTTCCATGGCAACGAGCATGCCTGCTTCAATGACCACGGGTACCATAGGGATGGGCGCGATTCCTGTTAACCAAGGCATGATGGGAATGAACATGAGCATGAATATGGGCATGACCGCCCCTACTATGATGGGCCTGCCCCACTCCATCAGCCCAGCAATGGTTCCACCCAAACAAGATGCCTTCGCTAACTTTGGCAGTTTTGGGAAATGAGTAGTTCAGTAATTTTGTGTGTGTGTGTGTGTGTGTGTGTGTGTGTGTGTGTGTGTGTGTGTGTGTGTGTGTGTGCGTGTGCGTGTGCGTGTGGGCGTGTGCGTGTGCGTGTGTGTGTGGATTATGAGGGTGAGCCATTGGGGCGGGAGACAGTTGTATGTGGGGACAGTTTTGCATGTTTCTCTTTCTACTTGCCGGCACCATTGACACCAGTCATACAGGCACTCCTCAGCGAGCAGATTTGACGTGTTGAAGGATTTCACACTACACCATAAAGACTGGAGTGATGTCAACTCACAGCCTTCGATATGGGTTCCTCATGTCAGCCTGTATGTATACGTGATCCGTATATGAAATAATCCCCTATTGCTAAAAAGAAAAAGTAATTTTTTTTCAGTGACAGTTCAGTCGGTAGTGCCAACTAAGGTATAGTTGGCACTGTTGCCTTACTTCTGCATTGTAATCTGGAATTTGTGTAAAACAACAAATTACACAATCAATCGTGAAATTTGAGCTATTACGTTATTGGCAGATGTGTGAGCAGTACGTTGTCCTCGCAGTTAGCTTTAGCAGTTACAGATACTCCAATCGTCCAGCAGAGGGGAGTATGGGCATATGCAATGAAATGATACAGTGTTGTACCTATTCTGAGCCATAATACCGTGTGGATTGCATATTACACTGTTTTCCATTTTCCTCCACTCCGAGAAATATGATGCAGCTGTTCTCAAGACTCACTGTACACCGCTCATACCAGTTTCTTCTGTCCGAGGTCTTCTTGCGACTATTTATATTTCAATAATCATACGCCGTTATGGGTCATATTTTGCATTTCTATGTGATGTAAGGATACATTTAAGTTTGTTTTTAAAGTACCATTCACCACCACTGATAATTTTGCCCCACACTGCTCTCATCTGTTTATTCAACATTTATATACATAAACACATAATAAACCGGAACAAGTACAAATCCATTATAGGATGTTAAATGTTGTCAAGATAAAACAGGATTACAGGATACAGCTACATCCTATTTTTTAATATTCATTCTGTTATTTGAGTTTGTTTTGTTTTTCTTTTTTCAAGAAAACATCTTCATTTACCCACACAGTTGGTGATCCCACAGTGCAAGAATTAAACATCTCTGCTCCAGAAATGGTGTGCTAAAAATGCTCACCTGATTCCTTTTAATCTGTGATTACCTAGGCTTGCAGAGACCAATGAAAAGTTTGCAGGGAGTGAATGAGTGTGTTTTCTGTCTGTTTGTCTGTCAAAAAAAGGGAGAGAGGGTATGTCATGTGTATGGGTTTGAATTTTTCAGTTTGATGCGCAAACACAACTCACCAGAGCCTCCTGTCATTTTATGGGGCGTTCTACTAAAAATGACCAAATCTTTATTTTGTTACTCTCAGAGGTATGATTCCATAGCTTTTAGTTTCATATTTTTTATTAGTTCTCTTCTAAGGTTAAGTTAATATGAAAGAGTTGCTAACAACATAAATTCATTGAAATTATTTTGTTCTTTTTCATTACAACTAGATTAATTTGATTGTATTCTATTTTCTGTACTTCATCCAGCATTAAATTACATAACATAAAACCTTTGGTTTCCTATTTGTATTTGTTTGTAGCTATATGTTACTTATTCACTTCCTGCTTTCTGGGTGCAGGACTGGGTCCATTAATCTAATTAATTACAGCTATTTTGACTACTATTGGCCTTTTATTTTTCAAAGAAAATAACTGTTAGATACGTCGGATTTAAGAATTGTGGAGAAACGTTTCTGCAATTCAGATATTTTTTTCCAGATAAATTGACTCTTTCACCGTCATAGACGACTCACAAATGTGCAGCATAAATATCTTCACATTGGTGGACAGTAACAGAAGAATCAAAGGCAGAAACTTACGGCCCTGCATGAACAAAGGCATTAACACAAAATTTGACCCCAGCCAACCAATGAATGCTTGGCCGAAAATTTGTGAGTAAATAATAATCCAATCAGACGGAAAAGAGCTCGGGTCCATTTATGATTTACACAAAAATTCGACCAATGGGAGATGTAGAATCTGGTTTGGGGCGTTTCCAGGAAGAGAGGAGATACATTTTCCTGTAATGGCGGACCAGGCGGAAAGCGAGAGTATCGGATTCAGCGAAAACAGGTCAGATAAGAGCAAATAATGTGTTAAATAAAGTAACTTAGCAGGATCTAGCCTAGATTAATTATGAACTCAAGTCGCTTTGTTTTGGCGAAGTTTGTACGTGTGTAATCGGGCGTTGTGCGTGCGTGTGGAGCCATGCTAGCTAGCTAGCTTTGGGCTAATGAGCCAATGTTGGCAAGCCGCTCGTCTCTCGTGGCACGCGGTAAACACAGGCTCCAGTCGAACACATTGGTCTTTACCTGATTAATGGACGGAGCCTTCCACCCAGTCTTGACTCTGTCTTTTCAAACAGTCTTGGGTTCACATGGTCGGACACATGTATTCCGCCAGCTTTAGCCAGCTAACACAAGTTGCCACTTAAATTAGTAGGCAGGTGGCGGGGGGGCATAACGTTCATTGCGTTATTTGAATGAATGGACTCTCTTTGTTTTCGCCCATTACGAGAAAGACGCGGTTATTTAGCAAGTAAATAGAAACGTGCAACACCAGAACTATAAATTGCAGTGCAGCTCATGTTTGAATAGGCCAGCAAGTACACGTAGACGTGTTTTGTAACATTTGGCTGTATTGGCTTCCATCTCGCATGTATCAGTTATCGGTACAGCCAGTGATACATGATGCTCTTATCAATTTAGTAATTACTACTCGAAGTATACTATTATTTAAAATGATATTATTGGATAATATAGATTAGATTTCTATAGCAATGGGCCAACTTAAAATTTCTCAGTAAAGGTTTGGGACTTTTTATGTATTATATACTGACATTGTAAGCAACGCATGTTGTGGTCCGTGTTTTTCCTGCTCCAGGCTGCTTCCTGTACCTGTTACAGGGTTCACAGCACATCTATACCATAGGGTGCCATACTTAACCTAAACAAGTTTTCATTGTGTCCCAGAATGGTGCAGCAGGCAGTACGGTTCCGAGGTCCTGCGCCCGTGCCAGCTCCTGCTCCGACATCTGCACCCGCGCCTGCCCAGACACCGGTGTTGCGAGGCCCACCGCCTCTGCTGCGACCACCGCCTCCTCCCTTTGGAATAATGAGAGGACCCCCACCCCGACCTCCTTTTGCACGCCCACACTTTGACCCCAACATGCCTCCCATCCCACCACCTGGAGGCATACCGCCACCCATGGGCCCTCCCCATCTACAGGTAACTGTCACAGTTTTACTTCTGTAAATGTTGTTGTACAGGCATGAAGGACAGTTTTCTTATAACTTGCTGTTGGCCATAAGTGACGGTTCAAAGGCTCACTCCTGGGCATATTGATGGGTAGGTCGCTTTACCTTCCTTCTTATATAATGTAATAGTTTTTCTTTCTTTTTTTTTTTTTTTTTTTACAGCAATATGTAACTATGGGCCACAATCTGCCCGTCTGTCTATTTTGTCATACAGGATACAAGAATGTATTTTTATATATGTTTAGACAAAAGCAACTGATGACTGATAATTGAATGCCTTGTCTTTCCTGTTGGCTCCAGAGACCTCCCTTCCTCCCACCTCCAATGAGCAACTTGCCGCCTCCACCTGGGATGCTTTTTCCGCCTGGGATGCCTCCTGTTCCTGCATCTGGAACTCCTGCAGTAAACCCTTCAGAGGAAATCTGGGTAGAGAACAAGACAGCAGATGGAAAGGTAGGATGAAATTCTTGTCAGATACCATAGTGACCTTCTGAAATGCTGAATTTTTGAAAAACTGAAACTGTTTTTATTGGTTTACATAACTAATATTGTAGAAAAAAACATTGTGGATACTGCTTAGTTTATTGAATCTTTTCAACCCTTTTTTCCAGAAAGATTTTTACAATTACAAAATATTGTTTTGTGTTCAGTTTAATCAGAGTGTAATACTGCACAAAAATACAATTTTAGCATAGTAAAAACAAATCCACCTCAAAACTGTACATATTGTTCTTGTCGGTAATCGCTAGGCATATTACTACAACGCCAGGACCAGAGAGTCTGCTTGGACTAAACCTGACGGTGTGAAGATCATCCAGCAGTCCGAAATCAACCCTCTCCTCGTTGGCGGCGCTGTTGCCTGTGCGAGTGGCGGAGTGACGCCAGCTGCCGCCTCCAACAGCGTGAACACCACAGCCGGCACGGCCTCCCCGAGCCAGGCGTCCATAACCCCCTCGCGGACAATCTCCTCCAGTCCAGAATCCAACATGCCCTCCCCCTCTGTGAGCATGGCAGGTATGTCTGCACTCCTGGGTTCGACACGCAGAAGTGCATACACTCTGAACTAACGCGTTCTTGTGTCGTCTTTCCCCACAAAGCCACTGTTGTAGCAGACCTAAACCCTGTTGCCACAGTGACCTCAACTGTAGTCGTGTCTCCAGTGACTGTGGTCACCGTTTCCACGATGCCGTCACCTGTCACAGCGGTGCAGACTGTGCCTCTGCTGCCTGCAGCCTTGCCTCACAGTGTGGCCCAGCCTACTGCAGCCCTGCCGGCCTTCCCCCCTGTCATGGTGCCGCCTTTCAGGGTGCCTTTGCCAGGCATGCACATCCCTCTACCAGGTAAGGTTTTATTGTCCAGCTGGTAAATTCCCAAACAAACTTAAGATCCATGCCGCACTCTGAAAGAACTCTAGGTCTGTAGCGCATAGAGGAGTAGTTGCAGATTCCCGGAGTGGGCGGTGGCTCAGAAGTGATTGGCTGGATTGTGATTTGGTGAATAGCGACTGTATCGCTTATATCAATGGACCCACTATTTAAGTGGATTTAACTTCATGTTGCTTTGAGACATTTTAGTGGTTAACAAAAAGCACCAAACTACATGCAAATGTTGGATGTAACATAATGGTTGTCAAATATAAAGTGTTTTAGATTAAGTTGCCTTAATGTAGTTGAAGTAGCAGTGAAAAAATAAGAAATAAATCTAGCTTTCTCTGTAGGCTCTGTAGTCCTGTGTTTGCGTTGTGTTTTATGTTTCTTTTCCTGTTTCCTCTTTTTGGTGGCTTATTTTCCCCTTCTTTTTCCATCCCACATGTCAACACAGGTCAAACGAAGGCCAATTGAAGTGGTCATTCTTTTTTTGTGGTGTTCTTTGAGCAAATGGAATTGACTGGAGTCAGTTGTCTATCAGTCAGTTAAATGGGGAGCTTCAATGCTGACTAGTTTGAATGAATCATGATTTCTTTTCTCTTTCCCCTCTTATGATTATTAATGACACGGGCTCCAAAGCACCCTTGATTTGTAAACCTCGTGGACCTGCTGACGTTCTGATTGTCAAAAAATTTCTCAGAACTGTGATGACCGATTGAAAACTTTGGACGTGTTGTCAGAGTCGGGCCACTCGCACACTTTTACACGTCATGGTTGTTGATGTTCAGTGTCCTGCTGTTTCCAACCAAGATGCTTGCTTGTCCGTTGTTCTTGCAGGTGTAGCAATGATGCAGATAGTAGGTGCACCCTGTGTAAAGGCAGGCCCCAGCGCCAACGGTAAACATCCAGCCGCTCACCTCCCCAGACCGTACAGTAGATGGCATGGCAGTGAATGATTCATGAGTCATACGTTCGAGATGGGCTCCCTCAAAACAGTGGCATGGTGGTGAATGCTGTCAACATGATCCATCCAGCGTACCATCCCCACCAAGACAACTTGTTTATTTGTCTCCTTCTAGCCTGAACTGTCAGGACTGAGAACGGTGCAGATTCAGAGCTTATATGTGCAGGATTTTGCAGCACCCATTTATCTCAGACGATTTGTTTCATTCCTAGCAGTCTCTTCTGCTAGAAGCTAAGTTCTGACCTCAAAAGGAGAGGACTTGTGGAGCAGTTGTGCAGTATAAACATACCCAAAAACAGAAAGGATTTGTGTTTGGACAGTTTGCATAATTCCAGACGCTGTCGACGCGGGGTGTTTTGGGCTGTAGGCGAGTCAGGGCTACATGTTGCAGTCATGTGCTCGTCTCTGTTTGTGGCATGATTGTGTGTGGTCACTATCCTGTTTATCTGTGTGTGGCCTGTGTTTGCTGTCAGCTGGTTGTGCTTCTCACAGGCATCTTTAGTCTCGTGTCAGACTTTCAAGTCTCATTCTCATCTTTCACTTCCGTGGACAGCAAGAGAAACACTTGCAGGGACTTGTCGTCTGTTTTTTTTTTAAAATTTCAAGTCTTTGATCTACACAGTTGACTAAACTCTTGTGGTCATACATTTTTAGATAACAGACAGGCACCTGGGTAACCTGGGGAATTTTATGCTGGATCTAACTGCTTTTCTAAGTTGACTGGTTGCCAATTTCTGTCTCTTTGTCGTCTCACCAATTCTAGGCATGCTCCCTGGCATGGGCCCGCCTTTAGTTTCCATGATGCATCCGCAGCTGGCGCTCCCAGCGGCCCCTGCTTCCATGGCCGGATCGCTGCAGCTCCCCGAGTGGTCGGAGTACAAAACAGCCGATGGGAAAACATACTACTACAACAACCGAACGCTTGAGTCCACATGGGAGAAACCTCTGGCCGTGTTGGAGAAAGGTGCGGATACCGATACCATATTTAAGTTTGTTCATGCTGATGCCGTCAGAGGGAGGACTAGAATTGGTCAGAACACAGTGGTCGCAACAGTTTACCCCCTTTGACTTTTACGCTCAGCAACAACAGTTGAATAGGTAGGAGAGAGTTATACCGCTGAAATGATCACTGAGGCCAGATCAGCATCCCCGACATTAGCCTGTGTTCTATGCAGATATGACTGAAAGTAAGCTGATTGAATTTGTGACCAGTAGCTGACAAGTCACAAATTAAATTTGTGTCTTTATGGCTTAAAAAAAAAAATACATTTATTTGTCCCTTTTTTTTGATTCAGAGAAAGAAGCAGAAAAGCTCAGGGAGCGTCTGGCCCAGGAGGAGGCCGAGGCGATGGAGATGGAAGATGAGGAGAACAAAAATGAAAACGCAAATAACGTAAAGGAGGTCGGTAAAAAGTCAAATTTGAAAGCCTATGCTCTTGTCCGAACTGTCGTAAACTCAAAAATAAATGTTTGATCCACACAGGAGCCGAAAGAAGAAGAGATGACAGAGGAGGAGAAGGCAGCTCAGAAAGCTCGGCCCATCGCCACAAATCCGATCCCTGGCACGCCATGGTGAGCCTGCGTCACCTCTGCTCAAAGCAGCACATTTGCTGCGTCAGTTCAGTTCCCTTCATTCTGTTGGTTGACTTAAACGTGTGTTTGTTTTGCTGTCCTGTGTCAGGTGTGTAGTATGGACAGGTGATGACCGGGTGTTTTTTTATAACCCGACAACGCGGCTGTCGATGTGGGACCGGCCCGAAGAGCTGGTTGGACGATCCGACGTTGACAAGCACATCCAGGAGCCTCCGCACAAGAGAGGGCTTGACGAGGGCAAGAAGACTGGTGTGTACAAACTGGCTTTCACCTTTAGTTTGTCATCCAGGCCCTGTTGACACAAGCCAGTAACACAAGGCACTGCTAAAATAGGGAAGGCCACTAGCTGGCAGCATAATGGCTCACCAAAGCAATTATAATGGCCCTTGGCCAAGTGAGTTGTTGCACTCAGCCAGTTTACACAGCTGGTCAGGGTTGGTTGAGTTGCCCATAGATTTAACTCTGGAATTCCTATTCAAACGATTGTGCAAACAAAGCGTTGGACTCGCTCGGTGAGGTCCCTTCTCTTAAATATCAACGTTTAAGCATTCACATCTTAAACATCTCCAAACGAATGCACCCCAGGGAAACACAGGCTCACAAATGCTGCTTTCCATGTTCACGCCAAGATGTGTGTTCAACTTTGCTTGTATGTCTGTACAGGTATCAAGGAGGAGCCAGAACTGGCCATCCCCACTGATGACAGTCAGGATGAAGAGCCAACCAAAGCAAAAAAGAGAAAGTGAGTCCCCGCTCTCAGTGCTGCTGTAAAGCGAGCCTAACCCTGATCAGTACTGTTAATTTTACATCAAGACTTCTTTTTTTTTTTTTTGTCATGTTTTGTTTTACCTTTCTCTCTCTTTGTGTGTCATTTGTTTTGTTTTACTCGCACAGGAAGGAGGATGTAAAGGAAGCAGACACTGACAAGGAGGCGGCGATGGAGGCAGAGCTTCGAGCTGCTAGAGAACGAGCTGTAGTGCCTCTAGAGGCTCGGATGACCCAGTTCAGGGAAATGCTGTTGGAGAGAGGGGTAAATCAATGTTCATACTTTATTTGCTGCATGTTTCAAAACAAGAGTTGACAATTTATTTGAGCTAAGTACTTAAAAATGCCGGACACTTGGTCAGGTCAAATTTAATTTGAACCTAAACCATGTAGTTCATAGAATTAATAAAAACATTAAATGAATATGTAAAAGGTTGATTTATCGCAACGCAGGAGCCTTTTGTCAGAATTAATGATCACGGGTTTTTTTGTTTTTTCTTAAGTGTGAGTTGATACAATTTCAAAAAGGCCTTAACAGGAACGTGAGCCCTGTGTCTTCCATATAGGTGTCTGCCTTCTCAACTTGGGACAAAGAACTTCATAAGATTGTATTTGATCCCCGTTACCTTCTACTCAACCCAAAAGAGAGGAAACAGGTACATTTGTATTCTCCCTTCTCAATCACATTCACGTACGCCCATCTGGTCATGGCCAATTAAGTCAAAATGTCCCCTTTTTTAGGTGTTTGACCAGTATGTGAAGACACGGGCAGAGGAGGAAAGGAAGGAGAAGAAGAACAAGCTGATGCAGGCCAAAGATGAGTTCAGGAGGATGATGGAGGAGGCAAGGCTGACACCAAGGTAAATAAATTAGTGTTTTGTGTTTTGGATGTGCTTTTCTGTGTGGATGTTGCTTTAATTCTTGACCTGATTTTTAAATTTTTTCTTATGTTTGTAGAACCACATTTAGTGAATTTGCTATGAAGCATGGCAGAGACCAGCGGTTTAAGAACATCGACAAGATGAAGGACAGAGAGGCCATCTTTGTCGAATTTATGACTGCAATGAAGAAAAGAGACAAAGAGGACTCCAAGTCCAGAGGCGAGAAGGTATCAGTTACTCACGCACAGCTAATCCATTATTAGTAATGGTAGTAGTAGTTGTATTTTTAAAATAAGAATTTCAAAGTCAATAAGGACCGTTGCTGTCCTGGTTACCTGCTGTTGATTCTGCCATTTTGGTATTTCCTTCTAATTTTGACGTTTGCCTCTGTATTGTTCCCAGGTGAAGCAAGATTTCTTTGAACTCTTAAGTGACCAACACGTTGAAGCAGGCCAGCGGTGGAGCAAAGTGAAAGAGAGGCTGGAGACAGACCCTCGATACAAAGCTGTGGAGAGCTCTGCCCTCCGAGAAGAGCTTTACAAACATTACATGGAGAAACTAGCCAAGGTAGGAACCAGTCGAAGTAGGAGAGACAAGAAGGTTCATTATTAGTGAGGTTAGTTAATAGTTCCAGTGAGGCCTGGTGTGCGATGGGCTAAAGAATTATTCTTAAAGAGCACCAAACCTCTTCATGGTCTGGATGTCCCAACTGTGTGTATTCTGAGCTTTAGACTCTTCATGGTGGCACAAATGTAAAATTATGGGCCAGTTCTTTTCCTATATGTTATATTCCCTGTCACCTCTTATATTTTTATGTATTTACCCCAAACTGTGTTCTACTCTGCAGAACGTGGACATTGAGAAGGAGCGTGAGTTGGAACGGCAGGCTCGCATCGAGGCCAGTCTGAGAGAAAGGGAGCGGGAGGTGCAGAAAGCCCGATCCGAACAGACCAAAGAGATCGACAGAGAGAGAGAGCAGCACAAGAGGGAGGAGGCCATCCAGCATTTCAAAGCCCTCATGTCTGACATGGTGAGACGCTCACTTTTCTGTATTATCAGACACTTCAACATTACCTCCAAGGTGTGTTAGAGCCCTATACTTAAAAGAAATACATACATATTTCAGGTACGGTCATCAGATGCAACGTGGTCGGACACACGTCGCAACCTGAGGAAGGACCATCGCTGGGAGTCGGCATCGCTGTTGGAGCGAGAAGAGAAGGAGAAGCTGTTTAATGAACACGTAGAAGCGCTGGCCAAGAAAAAGAAGGAACTTTTCAGGCAGCTACTGGATGAAACCACCACGGTAACCATTTCATTCCTGATATATGAAACTGCATTTGACCATTGAAGGCATCAGATGTCATTGCTGCACTTCAGCATTTTAAAGAGTGATTTGTCACGTGTTTTTAGATCACTTTGACAACGACATGGAAGGAGGTGAAGAAGGTCATCAAGGAGGATCCGCGCTGTATCAAGTTCTCTTCCAGTGACAGGGTAAAGCTTTTCATTTGGAAACCTTGACCAAATAATTTGCATGTGTAAATGGCTCAAAGTACATTAGCGCCGCTGTTTTCATGTCGTAGAAAACATTTGTAAACACAATGTTTGCGTATGGAAATATGGAAAGTGTGTATCGTAGCATGACTTTAATGTGGCCATTTTAAGTGTATGCATGTTTTCTTTGTTTGTAGAAGAGACAGCGAGAGTTTGAAGACTACATCAAAGACAAGTACATCACAGCCAAAGCTGACTTTAGAACCCTGCTGAAGGAGACCAAGTTCATCACGTATAGGTTGGTTAATAATAATCTTTATTATAAATGGTATTTAAACAGTGTCTCTCTTCTTGATTGTATGCTTCCTCTTTCACATTTCCTCTCACATTTCCCCTCACCACCAGGTCAAGAAAACTCATACAGGAATCAGACCAGCATCTGAAAGATGTAGAGAAGATCCTTCAGAATGACAAACGATACCTCGTCTTGGAGTGCGTCCCAGAAGAGCGCAGGAAGCTCATCATGTTCTACATTGAAGATCTGGACCGCCGTGGGCCGCCACCACCTCCCACTGCCTCCGAGCCCACCCGTCGCTCCACCAAGTGACCAATAGCATCATCTTTTCAGACGGTGCCCGGCTCCTCCTCGCCCTCCCTGGCCAGAGCATGACCTGGTCCAAAACCCCCAAGACCCTACCCTCCAGGCCTGTCGCTGCTGGTCTTGCAGTGTTATTGCTGGGGGGTCATGTTGCTTCGCCGATGTACCACAGAGACATAAGGCTGAAGTCTCTGTGTTATGTCGCCACACGTCCCTGAATTAGCCTGTGACGAAAGGCAAAAAGCAGGGAAGACGAATCTGAGGGTGACCCTTGACCCCTCGCCTCTCTGACTGAATACATCGGAGGGGAGGGGCAGTGATACGGTTGCTGCACGAGCAGCGATATATGTGTAAGATAGCTGATGTAAATGAAAAATGAAGTTGTGTGTGCATGGGCGGCTGCCCAGGTGAGTACATGTGTATATGCGTGTGCACGTGTCCGAGGCGTCCTCGAGCCTTACAGCTCCGCTGTGCCAGTCATCATTTCAGTGGCACAGTGTGAATGTTAGTTTCTGCTCAGTGGTTAAATCCGATGTCGCAGCAGTTTTTTTTCTGTTGAATGAAATAAAAGCAACCTCCACTGTTTTTCAATATGTCTTCCAGTGTGTGTGTGTGTGTGTGTGTGTGTGTAGTTAAGTTTTTCGTGTTTTGTAAAAGAAACCCATCTGCTTCAAACAATGATCATACGTTTCTAGTGTATTTTTTTATTCTTCTCTTGGAATTAGTTTTTAATATCAAAGTGATGCTGTGTTCATCGAAAACGTCGATACTTTGCACTTTACTTTTCCTGGTGCTCCTGCAGCTGTTTTTTTGTGACGGTTTATGGCATTAATAGTTGTTACACGGCAGCTAATTAAAACGACCGCTAACAGTTTTTGTCAGGAAATTTAGACGTTCGATTTGATGACCCTTGCAGGGTAACGGTGCATAGTTTAATGCTCAAAACATAACTCTTTAACACATTTGTAGAACGGTCAATATTCGTTTTTGTGTGTTTATGTTGATATATTGATCAGGGGTCACCCATGGGCACCAGGTAGCCCCTCAAGGACACCACATGAGTAGCCCGCAGGCCTGTTCGAAAAATAGCACCGCTTATTGAGCTGCGTCTAAAATTTGATTTTATCCAACCTTGTTTAGTCATTGTCTTTTATTATTATTGAGAACTCATTCATGTGATCAGTGTCTTAACATAGATCAGTATCATTAATCATTCATTTATTATCATTAGAATGAAGTATCTCTCGGGTTAAAAAAAAAAAAAAAAAAAAAGGCTGATGACCCCTGATCTACATCATTAGTATTACTATTACAGCGGTCGTGGCGTTAATGTATATATTTTTTATTTGGAACGACGTTCCTGCGGCGATATTATTCCGTGCACTGTGACGTCACCGCTTTGAAACTCGTTTATCAGTATTCTCTCGCAGAGGCTAATGCTAGCAGCATCGCTTGCCCCGCGACTGCGGAAGTAGCGAGTCTCACCACCCACATCGCTTCTTCATCATCATCCTCATCATCATCAGGACTATGGCGAGCCGGGCCTTATCGTCACCGTTATCCAGCCGTCCCGTGTGCAATTCCGGAGAGATTTAAAACGTGTGCACACTGACCCACGGCTACAGCATAAAGCGGATGTCGGATGTGAATGACCTGATTGTCTCTGACGGGAACCAACAGTAGAAAGGGCCACGTTAGCCGGTACGTTAGCCGCTGCTGCTCGACACCTGCTCCCGCTGCTCTCCCGCCGGTCTGTCGCCGCCATGGGCGTCTCTCTTCTCCCGTTGGTAGTCTCCGTGCTGTCAGTGCTGTCGGCTGTCGGAGACCCGACGGCGTCTACACATGTCGATGGAGCTCAGCCATCCAAAATAGGCAAGTATATGAGGCTGCTTGTAAAATGTTAACGAGAGTTTAGCGTTGTCCCGAATTCAGGGAGGTGCACACTCATTGGAATTCGAGCCCGTGGCGATGTCAGCAACTGTAGTGGTTTGCTGTGCTGAGATTGTTTTGGGTTTTTTTTCTTCCTATTTATCCACTCTTTCCATGATTGATTTTCCTATTTATCCACTCTTTCCATGTTAAAATATACAAATATTCATTAAAGTGGCAGACTCAGACACTCAGTCGCCCCCTTAACTGTGCATCACCCAACAGCATCAACGACCACACACACACACACACACACACACACACACACACACACACAGAGGCATAAAGCTCTAAGAACTTTAACGTCAGAGTCCCCCTCCTTCCGTTGCTAGAGTACTAAACAATTAGTCACGCCACCCTGTCCAGAAGGTTTTATTTACCATGCATACTTTGTGATTGCATGTTTTTTTGTTTTGTTTTTTGCACGCTAACGATGACAGATGTCCCTCTTTTGTGTTCATGCCATATCTTTTACGTCTCGTGAAAGCGTAGAATTAACAATTATTTGTCATTAAACATAAACACCAACGCTGCCTCTGTGCCTTGTCCAGCGGTGGTCGGCGGCGGTATCGGAGGCAGCGCCACCGCCCACTTCCTGAGACAGCACTTTGGCCCTGAGATCCAGGTGGACGTGTTTGAGAAGGGAGAGGTGGGCGGCCGCCTCGCCACTGTCACAGTCAATCACCATGACTATGAGTCCGGGGGATCCATCATACACTCCCTCAACCTCCACATGCAGGAGTTTGTCAAACAGCTAGGTGGGTGTTGTACCATGTAGTACACATACACACACACAGGCACACGTTATTTTTGTCATGTCAGTGCTTGTCTGTGAATGAAAATGCGATATATATGTGACTATGACTATGATTGTATGGATGACCAAAATCACACACACACACACACATTTTTAATCTCTGTCATGGAAGCACAAAAATCTCCAAAACAAAGACAGCAGGCCAGTTGTTCTGCTCCTCTAGATTGGAACAGGAACCTCTTTTTGGGCTTATGGCTTTTTTCAATTGGACTCCTTTGTGTTATTCATCATGGTTCACGGCAGAGTCGTGGTTGTTTACAAAAGGTGAAGCAAACACAGACAGACACAGCAAGCAAGCAAATCCAGTTTTCATCATCACAGGGAAATACAAGCGTAACTGACACTCGATAGTCACCAGTGAGTGCAAGATTTCCCACGGGCGTTTCTCAATAAAAATATGCCATGTGTCTACTTCTCAAGGGTTAAAGTACCGTCGCAATATGGCCGGTAAGACCGCTGTGTTCAACGGCGAGGAGGTGATTCTGGAGGAGACGGACTGGTACCTGCTCGACCTGTTCAGGCTGTGGTGGCGCTATGGCATCAGCTTCATACGCCTGCAGATGTGGGTGGAGGAAATCATGGAGAAATTCATGAGGTGGGACATTAAGGGATATTAATAACCTGTTTGCTGTATTTTGGTTTCACAGCAGCAAGGCATTGTGGGTGTGTGATTGGATGCATCTTTGGTGCAGCGGAAACAAGATATATGATCTGTGTGGTTACATGACGTCGTTGGCTGCATTTCCATTACCCCTAGAATTGCAATCGCGAAATGGTGCGGCATGTTTGGATGGAGGAGGAGATGGAATATTTTTTATAAGTAATCAAAGAGAAAAAAAATATAACAAGCATTCTTGACAGCAAACAAACACAAATGTAATTCTAGTAAATCTCGCGGGATGAGATTTTACCAGAATTACGGCTAATGCGCTTCACACCATTCAATGGAAACGCCTGCAAATCACAATTGTACTTTCTTATAATTTTGATAATTATCACTTTTATTTTGCGAAAAACTGAAATGGAAACGCAGCTATTGGTTATTTGTTGTTGTTGTTTTTTTTTTGTTTTTTTTTAAAGCATTCTGATATTGTTTGCTTGCGTTAACTAGGATCTACAAGTACCAGGCCCACGGCTACGCCTTCAGCTCGGTGGAGGAGTTGCTGGACTCTCTTGGTGGGAGCGGTTTCATCAACATGACGCGACGGCCGCTCTCCGATTCGCTGCTAGAGCTGGGCGTGTCACAGCGTTTCATCGACGAGGTCATCGCGCCCGTCATGAGGGTCAACTATGGCCAGAATGTCAGCATCCCCGCCTTTGTAGGTCAGATGGGTGTGAAGAAGTGAGAGACGAAGTGTGAAGTGGGAGTGAGTGGGGCGAAGTGAGGAGGTAGCTGTTATGTGTGGCACACCCAGGGTTAGCGGTCGCAGAAGTGAGGAGGGGAAAAGATGGAACAACAACAAAAAAAAAAGTCAGTGACAGAACAGTAGGAAGACTGTGTCAGGAATAGAAAGAGGAAAGAAGGTGAGAGGAGAGGGTGACCTGTGGGAGTGACAGTGGAAGGAAGTGTGTGTGGGCAGATGTTAAGTGGTGGTTTATAGCACCTGGCATGTCTGTTGACTGTGTGTGTGTGTGTGTGTGTGTGTGTGTGTGTGTGTGTGTGTGTGTGTGTGTGTGTGTGTGTGTGTGTGTGTGTGTGTGTGTGTGTGTGTGTGTGCGCGTGTGCGCGTGTGCGCGCTAGGTGCTGTTTCGTTAGCTGGTGCCCAGAACAACCTGTGGGCAGTGGAAGGAGGCAACAAGCTGGTGTGCTCCGGCCTGCTGAAGATGGCCAACGCCAACCTGCTGCAAGCCAAAGTCGACTCCATCTCCCCGGTCTACTCCGGTACCTTCCTCTGATCTTCAGATTTTTAGCCCTGTGTTTGCAACCTTCTAAATTGCTGGGTTTTAGCAAGGCAGCTGTGAGGTGATCTCAGGGGACAGAGCCGCCACCTGCCTGGGGTGTGGGGGGATGGTAGAGTCATCAGTGACCTTTGTGACATCACAGAGGGATGATTGCAAGGACTCGCTACCTACATGAAGGTGATTGATTATATGTGGCACTAGATACCAACAGTTTGGTGTGTTTCCACACAGCAGAGACTCCACAGTACCGGCTGAGCTACACCACGGCAGCGGCGACAGACTCCCAGCTGTACGACATTGTCGTGCTGGCGACGCCACTGCAGGAAAGTGTTGGGTCTGAAATCCGCTTCCAGGATTTCAACCCTCCGTTTGACCAGCTCTCAGGCAGCTATCACAGCACCGTGGCAACCATCGTGCATGGCTACCTCAACACCTCTTTATTTGGTTTCCCGGACCCACGCTTGTTTCCCTTTGCCAGCATCTTGACAACGGAGACGGCCGATCTCTTTTTCAACAGCGTGGCGAGCGTTTGTCCCGTCAACATCTCGGCAGCCTTCCGGCGGAAGCAGCCGCAAGAGGCTGGAGTCTACAAAGTGTTCTCCCCACAACCTCTGGACAAGTCTGAGCTCAAAATGCTCTTCAGGTCAGCTGAATATGACATCTCATCATTGTGGGATGATAGAAAAGAAAAATGTTTTTGTTTTGTTTTTTTAAATAAAAAAATAAAAAAAGAATGTATGTAACATTTATCATAAATTTCTATTATTTATTTTTTCTATTTATTACACCCATTTTCAGTTTGTTCTGTTGTATCTAAATCTACACATACACACACATATATATATTTATATATGTATACATATGTGTGTGTGTGTGTCCAATAATTCCAAATTACAAAACATTCTTCCTCTCAATCTTAGGTCTTACTACTCAGCGCAGGTGACAGAGTGGCAGGCCTACCCGCATTATGGCAGCAGCCAAGGACTTCCGCCCGTGGAGCTCCACCCCAACCTTTATTACCTCAACGGCATTGAGTTGGCCGGCAGCGCCATGGAGATGAGCTCGGTGGCTGCCAAGAACATTGCTCTGCTGGCTTACCATCGCTGGAACAGACAGACAGACATGGTGGACCAGAAAGATCTCATGCACAGGATCAAGACCGAGCTATGATGCAGAAGGAACAAAGGAGGACAATCTTGTACACTGTATTATCACCTCAAAGCTGGTGTGTAAACATCATGAGTCTTTGGGTCGCTGTTGGCATTGAATTTTCGGGGAGGAACATGCCCGTGGCAGAGTGACCCAGTCCCATTTTCCTGGGAATTCCCCTGCATATTTAGAGAAAGTCTGATGGAAATTAACTGCGGTTTTGTTTTTGTTTTTTTGAACAGAAAAACAAAGTACCAGAAATTGATCAGTCTGAAGCTCATTTAAATTTTTTTGGTTCAGCCCTGACAGCTCACCAGTGTAACACCCAGCTATGTTTGCAGCCACTCCTGGGATAAATTCCTCATCCTGTCCAAGTCCGTGTAGAAACTTGCAAATCAAAGTCATGAACGACAACTTTAAGCGGAACTGAAAACCATTTTCCCAGCCCCCTTATCACTGTGTTCGAGTGATAAGACCCACCTTATATTCACCTTAAGGTTTCTCCAGAGAAGCAGAATTGCATGCTGAAAGATGGCGCGTTGGGAGGTTAATATACACCCCCGATGCAGGCTCTCACTTTGAATGTCAGACATTCCTTTGCAATTATACCGCCAAACAAGGTGGATACGATCAGTTAAACCTTAGCAGGAATGTGATTGGACTGAAAAGAAAGTAAGCGGTGTGACACCTGATTGGAAATGTGCCCGACAAAGCCTGGTTTAAAAACAGTGTGCGTTCAAAGCCGCAAGCTAATTGATAAGCCGTTGATCACGATGGCAAAGTGATTTTTTTGCAGAACCCACTTCAATGGTGGCACTACCAGCTGTGGGTTCTCCCAAACGCACTGACGCTGCGATGACACCGTTTGAGTAAATACTGCTGCAGCGCTGCCGTGGTCGTCTGTGGATCAAAGCACCATTAGCAAATGTTTTGTTGGGACACGCTGTTCTGAGCCGATCTCTTTTGTAAATTAAAACGTTATTCAGTGGCTCGTGGAAGTGGCCGCTGGTGCCGTGCTCCGACGCCCCTTTCACTGGACTCTTTCATTATCTCCCCTTCCTGCTGCTTTTGTTACGTAATCCAGCGGAAAGAATTTATTTTGGGGAGAATGGAGCCAATGAGCTTTCACAGTGGAGCGAATACAAGCGGAGGACAGATCCATGGAGTGCATGTTGATGATGATGACAAAAAAAACTGGGAGTGCTTAGATCCGGCTTTCTTTAATAAGCCCCATCATGTTGGAATGACACAACCAAATATTGTTGTGCGTGTTTGTCTCAGAAATAGCATGCGCTGAAAAAGATTATTATGGTGATCTCAAGATGCTATTTTAATTCTTATAATGCTTTTTTTCCACATATTATTCCCATTCTCAGATTTTTGCCTCTAATTCCAGATCTCCGTAAAGCAGGGTATTTAGCCCTCTGTTTACAGTTTTCAGCAAAAAAAAAAAAAAAAAAACACTGGAAAATGCTTCGTTGCACCTTGCAAATGTATGGCAGGGGTTAAAGATGGGATGATGATGACGAGGCACTCTCCAAAAATAGAATGAAAACCTGGCTGGGTGTGTTGCCACTGACCTGGAAGAGGTTTTCCTTCGTGACATCACAGAGAGCTGTTTTTCCAAAATAATTTGTTTTTGCAAGTGGAGGCAGCCAAAGAAGTAAAGGATGGACTTCCTAAAGTTCATGAAGAAAATCTAAACAAAAGCAGTATAACGTAACGGGATACTGGTAAAGTAAACTTTCATCATTATTTCAGCAGTGGGGGGGAATAAACTTGTTTCCCCTGTCAGAATATCTTGAAATGCAATGAGTGGCTCTCAGTCAGTTCCTGTCAATCAAAAATTATTAATGTATCATTGAATCTGTCAGCCACAGCAACTTGACTTTCTATCATGTGCAGCATGTACCAACATTTCACCCTCCTGATAAACAAGATCGTGCAGCTGATTTTAATCAAACCAACCGTGTCAAATAAAAGGTATGAATCTTTTGCCACGAATCCTGTCACTTAAAACATCTCCAGTTGGCTCCTGTTGGCCTGTGATATATGGCCGTGATGCAGGTGTCATTTCCTGTCTGCTAACAATTTCACAGTAGAAAATGTATTGCCTGAAAAACGACCTCTGAGCACGGAGGCGAAATTGCTTTCTCGATTGCGTTCCTCCTCCTGGTTTCCAGTCATTTGAAGTTTAATTTTTCTTTTACACGCTTGGGGTGAAAATGGAAAGTTATATGGTCATCTGTCACAAACAGGACAGGACACTGTTGACTGGCCATAAACTGTTGCAACAGTTGCACCGCTGGGAGCCTTTTGAAGCTTGGTTTATAGTACCACAAATCAATTTCATTCGGTTACGCTGATTACAGGCTGAGGCTTTTTCACCGTGATAAATGTATTTGTGCTGCTTCTTGAGTTCCAGGTCTTAAATATGCCCGGTAACCAAAGCAGCTATATTTTACAACACATTTTTCATGATTTCTTTTTCTTTTTTTGTTTTGAGCCATTAATCAACATAGAGACAAAAGTGTTTCACCTCTCAAACTACTTCTTCAATACAGTTGTAGTTTCTTTTATCTCTAAAATCTTCCACTAACTCATAATAGAAAAGACTAATTGCATTGCTTTGTCTGGTCTGCAGTACTGACAACCTCACAGTAATAGTAATAGTAACATCCATAGACATTGCATTTGACGAAACCAGTCAAGTATTGGCTGGTGTTGGAAATACCAAAAGAATTGTGTGTCTGTCTTGTTTAAAAAAGTTTCTCCTGATCATTTAGGCTGAATGTGTGACTCAACGCATGTCTTTTTGTGCCATAATCTTTTCTTGGTCATTTCTCTTAGATATTCATCTTCTGAATCCTGCAAATTCCTTCATTCTTTTTTTTTATTTTTTATGTGACTCAGCAAGTAATCAAATTGCAGCTTGCTGAGTCACAGCGTGTAGGAACGCTTTGGATGTTTCTGAGGTAAGGAGGAAGGTAAATCATCTTTTGTGTGTTGTGTTAAATCACAGAAATATAATTTGACTCGTTAAACATTTGGAAACACTTGTCTTAAAAAAAAAAAAAAGTATTTCGCTGCGTGAACGAATACCCAACAAGGAACTTACACAAACACACTTAAAACAGATTCATGTTTAATCCCAATCACTGCCATTTATATACAGGCCTGGCAGAGTTTTCTGCAGGTTGTTTGATCTGTACGATCTGTCTGCACAAACACTGTGAGATGGAGGCAGCAGAAGACTGCAGGGATGCTGCTGATAAGACTGGTTAACCCCTCCCTCCTTCCCCCAGGTCCCTCTTCCCGTAAAGAAAGACCCATCCTTTCACTTTCACTGCAAAATGAAGGTCACTCCAAAAATCCTTTTTGCCTCATCTGATGTTGTTTTGTCCTTTTGTGAAACAACATCATTTATTATGCCCAAATACCGGAAGGATTGTAGACTCAATTTACTATGCTAATGTGGTGACTGTTTTGGCAGTCATACAGAAACAGAAAGCAGTAGATGATGTCTGCCTCTCTGTAAACAACAAACTGTCTCTGATCTCTGAAGACTTAAAATAAAAACAACAACATTCACTTCAGATTAGTCTGTCTTTTGGTCTGTTTATATGTCGTCTGACCGTTGTGTTGATCATCTTCATGTCTGGACTCTCAGTTTCTCTTTCCTGGGAAAAGGGGGCGGAGGCTGTCTGAGGAAGTTACTCACATAGTCTCTTCGCTTTGGCTTGGTTTAATGAAAATCGTTAGTTATTCTGTGAGTTAGTAAGAAAAGTGCTTTGAGCGCTTCATCAAAACCAACCTGTTGAAGCTGGGTGTTGCAGGAAAGGAATAAAAGTGTGTTTGCCTCCCAAGTGAAAGTAAGAAAGAAGGAGCATCCTCAAAAGTAAATTCAGTTTCATTCATGTGGCACTCGATAAACTGGCAACGTGTTAAGGGTATTACCCTGCCTTAGCCCAACATCCCTGAGTACATAGGCGGAAATAGAGAATGGATGGTTCTATACACACGCACTAAGGAATCTATTGAATTGAGTAAAATGTAAAAACTAATCGCCTTTTTTATTTCCTTTTCTACATTAATAAGAAACGGCATTCTATTATCTTTAACTACATTGTCATTGATATGAGTGTAGATCAGACATGGGCAAACTATGGCCCGGGGGCCACATGTGGCCCGTTAAACTTTTTAATCCAGCCTTGAAGAAATTATATTAATAGTAAGTAAGTCATAAAATAGCTGTATTTCATCAATTGTTTCAGTGTTTTAAGGGTCATTTCAATAAAGAGCTAAATACTTTGGGACTTCAAAGACACAGATTTTGTTGTAACTTTGCTTTTGTTCATTTTCAATTGACATTGAAGCAGTGTTTTCTACATATCCTATAATACCGATATATTTTTCCTCCTATGAGCTGGGTCACCATAACTCTTCATCTATCTGCTCCTGCTCCGGCCCCTCTGTCAAATTTCAGAACCCATTGTGACCACCAGTCAAAAAGTTTGATAATTGAGGATTATTTAATTTTTGAACTACTCTGAGTCTCTCTGACGGCAGAGCAGCGTAACCAACTTGAACATCCTTTGTGAAACTGATGGCCGAGGTCATTCTTGTCTGTGGTGAAAAAAATAGAGAAACGCAAAGCCCCCGTATGTGTATGTGTGTATGTGTGCCTTCTCTTCGGGCTGAGTTCTGCTCCGATAGGCCCAGCGGTGCACCACGTGGTCTGGCAGTCACGCGCTTTCCAGGAACCCGTCAGGAAGAAGAAAAACAAAACAAACCCGAGAGAGCCGTAGCAGCGTGGACTCCATTGAAAAGGGGGCCTCGACACAACACAACACACACACGAGGTCCGACGCCGAGAGAGACTCGTACGTGGACGTCTTAAAAGTGAGTGGGGCCGCGTTTCTCGCTCGTTCCGCGCGGACTTTTGGCGGAAGGAGCTCGGCTTGTGTCGACGCGACGAGGGATTAGCTCGGAGGCTAACGGCAGTTGGTTGGGTCGCTCGTTCGCTGGCTTGTTGTTGCGCGCTGAGCCTCAGCTGGGACGAGGAAGGGGGCGGATGGAGGCCATACTGATTGCTGCTCGCTGCGGTCGAGAAGGGAGGGAGAGATCGCCGTTTGATCGCTTCGACCAAAGGCGAAACGTGTCGACCGGTTGCTGGGGCCACGGCTTTTGGTAAGCTTGCGCCAAAAGTGTTGACGGGCTAAAAGTGTGGCTAAGTAACGTGTGATTAAGAAGCGAGAGCAATTATCGGTCACTGTCAAGTGTCACTGGCCGCTCCACCTGTCACAAACTGCCAACAGCTGGTTTGCATAGTGCCATTTGTCAGGCCAACAGTATGTCAAGTCCTGCTATAAATTGTAATAATAATAATGACATTAATAATTTTTATTTTTTTATTATTATTATTGTTTTTGGAGTGAGCTCGCTCTGATCCTGCTACAACCTTTCGTGTTCACAAAGTATCAGTCGCCTTCATATAGTCTCCGTCGGCACCTCTAGAAAGCATCGGTGAAACGGTGTTTAATAACGGCCGTTCCGAGGCACTCGGAGCCTTGGGTGTCCGCGAAACGTCCACGAAAATAGCGAGTGATCGCAGGCAGCCATGAAGGTACACGCCCCCCAACACACAGCACATCCAGAGCTGCTGGGAGAGAACTCGACTCCGCTAGAAGTTTCGATGTGGTCTGGGGTTCATCACAGGAGATCATTCCACGTCAAAACCAGGTTTTTACCCCCCACCAAAGTTTACCGATCGACGGGAAGATTCCTCAGCTGTGTCAAATGACTTGGTTAAAACAACGTGCGGTATTGTTTAACAGCGGACCTCACAAGGTGCGGGGTCGGTTTGAACCAGCAGGAATGTCGCCAAACGCCGCGGAACGGCAAATGAACATATCGCCGCGTGTCGATTTTGATAGCAGGTGTGAGATTTTGTCTCCGTCATGTTTTAAACTGAGCTATGTAGGCCACGGAAATGTAGGCCTCCAAGTTGTTTATCTTCCACCTCCACCTCAACCTAGGCTGACGCGAGCTGTTTATTATGAAGCACCCGTCCCCGCCCCCCTCGAGTGACAGGCGAAGCGGCCAATCGAGTTTGAGCGGAGGCGGGACGTAGCCTCCGCGCCACCAATAGGCGAGGCGGATTACGTGGGTGTTGGCGCAGGAAGTTAGTCTGTGGTTTTGTTTTGCTTTGCTGAGCATTCGTGTTGAAAAGCAAGATACGTTACCATAGCTGTTGTTGGCGTTATTAGGAATCGTTACTGGTTATTGATAAGCGATCCCTGTCTGTAAAGTGATGATGATGAGGATGATGAGGATAATGTAGATGTTGAGATGTATTGTGGGTTTTCCGTCAGGAACACTTTGTTCCCTCCTCCTCGCAAGTGAATCCATCTCAGAGAGAGCAAAGTTGCAATGATTGTAATGTTGGTTGAGAAGGTTGAGTAAAGGTCTTGAATGACTCAGCAACTCTAGTGCTGTCTCTTATCCCCTTGGTTTATCTTCTGGTGTTGTGGTGGTTTTCCCTCTCTGCAAGGAGAGATGAGTCTGATTCCGCTTCTGCCACTTGTGCAGTGCGATGTGGTCATTCATTACTATCACCAACTCACAGTCAGCAATGCACATATGTGAACTTTTGGGTCGTACACAGAGCCATCACACGCATTAAATTAAAGATATTTCTTTTATACTCACATTTTATTTAACCTTTCACAATCATTTTTAATAATTTGCCGATCATTCTAGATAATTGTTTAAAAATCAAAAAGTCATTGTACACTGAGCTAATCACAAAGGAGGGACATCTGGAGCTTGTCTTATTGCAAGATGGTGAGACAGGTTCCACTTAATTCCACAAGAATAATATAATTTAAGCCCCTCAACGTTCTAATGTTAAGTATCTCCTGCTATTTCTAGTCACTGAGAGATCAGGCTACAGTTTGATCTCACTTTTGGAAAATTTAAATTTACATTTTATTTTCTCGGAAAGAAAACATGCTCCCAGTGTAACTCTTGCAAATCTTTCCCATTAACCCAGTATATTGACTGTTGGAACTCTGGTGAGTCGTAGCAGCAAAGGCAAAGGTGGAACTAATAATATAAACAATGGCTCAGCCCAGCAAATGATTGCAGTTTTGCAGACAGTGTCTAATGTGAGAGAGATGTATTTGACCTTTTAAACATAATTTTATTGTGGGAAGCAAATAAAAGGGAAAATGCATCATTTATTCTTGCAGTCTATGCAGACAGTCGGCCCTCTTGAGCGTTCACATTCTGTTTGTTGCCATGTTGTGCTCACACATAAAGGCCTTGTCGTGTTGGCAAAGATACTCTCACATGTTCTATTTAGTAAACAGGCTGGCATCTCCTGGTCTCTGTAGGACTCTCTCCAAATGAGACACCGCTGATCGGCCTACTTGGATTGCCTCCAATGTTGTGAGGCGAAGAATGTGAGCCGTTTGCATGATAGTCTAACGATGAGATCAGGATAGCAGAGTCACAAGCAGGAACAGTAGTAAAGGTTTTGGTCTTGAGCATATCCGCTTGAGTTTTAATTTATTTATTTATTTTTGCAAGTAAGCAAAAGGTAATGTCATGGAGGACAATGTAATTTCAGAAAATATTCATTGGCAAAACACTTAAATCCCCATATATGTCATTTATTTTTAACGTTAAATGGGTTATTCACTCAAACACTACATCAAAGCCGTTTAGTACTCGCTGCTTTGTGGATTCTGGCTCTGCTGACGCTTTATGATGCACATCACCGATCTGGAGTCTCATGAACAGAGAGCATTCCATCCAGCGGATGCCTATGAGAGCTACTAGTCCAATGTAAACAAGCACGAAAAAAACATCAACGGAGGAAAAACATACCATGGCCTTGTACTGCCAGTGTGGCGTGATCCTAGTGTCCGATGGATACAGCAGTGTAATTTGACAACCAATTCAATAGCGATGGCAATTTTTTGTCTAAAATATCTACTGTAGCATCATAGCATATCATAACATATTTAGCTATCTTTATGTCCCGAAGGAGAATGTAAAACTGAGCAGAAAATGCTGTTTTGAGAGAATCTGTTTATGTTTGGACATCAAATGTAAATGTAATTAAATTAATTTAATACCTCGTATTTATCTCACTTATTGAAGAGTGCTAGCAAAACTCTCATGTGCAAAGCTTTTGATACATCCAGCCTGTTAGTTCCAGCAGTAATAAATAATACAGCCACGGTCACAATAACAAGGTAGTCAGTCAGATCATGCAGAGTGAGGAAGGTGTAAAGGTGCCTCCACTGAATGGCAAAGCACCCTCATTCCATATTTAATTAAATTCTCTCTCCTCTTTGCACTTCTGAGACTGAAACCATGATGCTGCAGAAATGCTCTGCAATTCAATTGCTTTGGTCTTCATTAAGTTCTCCATCTGTAGGGAGAGTCCTTCTGTGTCCGCGACTCCCTTCTTCGTCTTACTGTATGAAAGTTCATGTCCCTAAAACTAAAAAAAAAAAAAAAAACCTTGCAAACTTGATCTTTATACAGAAGCTCACATCCAAGCCCACAGATCAGACCGCTGTGAGCAAAAGCCAAAATAAAATCCCAAAGTTTAAAACAAAAGGTAAATGTTTGCAGAGTAAACCAAGCAGGATTCAGATCTGCTGCCTCAGTTTTTATCACGGCATTTGCTTGCTACAAAATGGGTGAGATGGGTTACACTTAAATGTGTTGTAAGCGCTGTTGTTGCAGGATCTGGTCGTGTTTTCAAGAATGCTGGTTCCAAAGAAAGGCTTTAACTTTCACTGAATGTTGGTGTTGCTGTGGTGGTAACGCTGTATGTTTCCTTTTTGTGCTTCTGCTGCAAGACACAGCCGTCCTGAAAGGAAGTACGTTTTGATGCGATGCATATCACAAGTTGTATTTCAGAGGCTGAACTTTGATAAGCTGCTGTTGGTGTTTTACATGCATACAAGTACAGATTTGCTCTTTTAAAGATGCGCTTTTGTTGGATTATAGTTGTTCACAAGATGACAACAAAGAGGCAGAGCTCAAGGGTGAAAAGTTCAGTTGGCAGAGGAAGTGATGTCATCAGTTTGCCTCAGTCAAGCAGGGTCAATGTGTGCTTGTGTCAGCTGTTTAGCACTCGGTCATGTCTTCATGCAGATCCCTTTTTTTCATGTGCCAAAAATGTTGCAGTTGGTGCATGATCACGATGAACTGAGGTGACAATGAACTAAAGCTTCATTAACCCAACAAACCAAAACAAAACCGCCTGGGTTTGGTGAAGTTGGTGCTTTCCGAGCTGCATGTGGGAGAAGAGGGGGGACTTTGTCACCACGACTTCCTGCAACTGGTGGAACAAGAGCCGCTTTGTGTTTTGGGTGCTTTGCAAATGAACTTGGGCTGCTAGGGGTAATGTGCAAGTCATTCTGAGATAGACAAATCTATAGACGTTCGTTCATCGGCCACCGCTGAAACCTGGAACAGAGGAGCTGACGAGATAATAAGATAATGATTTGGCTCATCGAGAATATTAGCAACGGTCCGCCAGCACAAAAAATACAGTTTTCTTTTTTATGTTATTGTTAATATCACTCATCATTTCAAATGCCTGTTGCACTTTAGGCGTACTCTTCTCACCGTTGTCTGTCTCCTAGGCTCTTTTCCCTATGACTTATTTGACAGATGAAGAATTCAACACAACATTATAACCCCTGGTAGCGTCTACAATAGGCTAAAACCAGAATGTTTTGGAAACATTTTAGTCGCACTTTAAAGTGAAATGCATGTGGTCGCTGAGAGGGTGGAGCTGCAATATGAAAAATAATACAGCGGCAAACAGGTTCTTTTTTTTTTCTCTGCCACTCCCACGTGGACGTCACAGTTGAAAGACGAGCTGCTTACTCGAGTTATGCAAAATGGTCAGTTTCATCGTGAAGTCGAGCTGCGTCGATAAGTGTAAGTGTGCTCGCGTGTCTGCCGACGGCCGATTGTTCAAATCAGCAGCTGTGGGGCAGTTGTAGCAGCAAATTCAACAGGCTGTGCTGCAGCTTCACTATATAGCATCAAGACGCGCTAACCTGGCATGGGAGATCTAACGTCTCCTCTATTCATCTGACTCGTCCATCTGGTGAAGAGAGTCCATAGATGCAGTGCGACACGAGCTGCACGCCAGAGTTGAAATCTGAGCGGTGCAGCTGCCCCGCAAGGGTGCAGAGTTTTGTCAGGTTTGAAAAGCTGAGCGCTCAGGCTTAATGAGGCACTAATGCAGTAATCTCTCCCTGCAACATTGGAATATATTTTTGTGAGATTTTAGCCATTTGATGGCAGGTATAAAAAGGAAGGATGGAGTAGTGTGCACTGCACCCAGCGCTGTGTTGACTTCAGGTCGGGCTCTGGAGGTTGAGACAGAGGAGTGGGCCGCTCGACCGGCACTTTTCAGTAAACAGACAGACGGTCGGAGGCAACAATTTGCCATTTTTGGAAAGCGATGGGGCGGAGTTTCCCATTATGTGATCATTCTAAAGATAAAGAAGCTGCAATGTTTATGTTTAGATAAGGTTCCCCTACTCCCTGGACTGTTTGTATCAGCGAATCCAACCAATAAGGCTGTTTTGGGGGAATCTTGCTTTAATTTACTTCAGAATTCATGTTCTACATAGCATAAATAATAAACACAGGTTGACACTGCAGGTTGAAAATATCAGAGCAAAACTGACTCAGCATTTCTGCAAAAGGAAGACCAGTGATTAGTTAATGAATCTTTGATTCAATAATGACAAAAAGGTGTTTATTGCATTTATTATGTTACGGCTACCGTGTTTTGTGTATGTATGTTGGGACATTTTAATTTCCATCTAACTTTAACAAGTGTGGATGCATTAAGTCTTTTAGAACTGCAGACTGTTTTAGCCCATTTCCAGACCAGATTTAATCCTTTGATTTATTGCAGCATTAAAACAGTAAGACGTCAGGTGTAAGGGGGAGTTGGTTTGACGGTTGTTGTGTCTATTGTCAGTATTAGAATAACAGAAACAAGGCAATTTAAGTCTTTATTTTTTAATGTTTTCTTCCTTGTTCCAGTCTGAGCCAATAGGACAGACAATTTTAATGGCTGTGGTTTCTTTGTAGTTTGCATTAATTTGAATGTCGTCCTTCTTCTATATGGCCTCATGTTTTTTCCCCCTTCTGTTTATTCCACAGACCTAAATCACATATAACCAAAACACACCAGGCTGAGCCCAGTTATCGACCACCGCCCTCTGCCCCCTACTGTCCTCCAGCCTTGCAGCATCCACCCTTTGGCACTCAGCAAATTGTCCTTTTTTGTTTGTTTGCTTGTTTTATACGGTGAATTATTTTACTGATTTGTTATCACCGCCACCACCACCACCACCACTGGGACCAGACAGAAGTCCCAGAGGGTCCCCCAGTGGGAGCTCTGCGCTGTCTTTGGCGATGCCTCAGGTAAGAAAGGAACCGGCACACGTGGAGAAGTGATACCTACCAAACAGTGGACTAGTTTGTTAAATGTGAGCCTCAGGTTTAACATGAACAAAAATACTTAATCACATTTTTTTTTTATTCAAACACCTTTTCTTTTTCTTTTTTTCAACCTTGTGAAACTAAAATATTTCCACACATCAGTTTAAAAACTAACTGGTGCATGCACATACAGTTTTTCACTGCTTGTGGCCACTACTGGTGTTTGAGCGTTCTCAGCGCAAAAAATACGACGGGCTCTTATGTACTGACGGTGATTGCAGTTTCCATCTGCTGCTACTCTGCTTTACTGGATCTGTAAAATTGGCAGAAGGGCTATCGTTTAAAATCACCGCGTGTCCACCTTGAGATACTTTTATCACTGTGGCACCGTGAAATCGTGATTTTATCACCACTCCAGCCGACCGTCATTAAACATAGTGGGTTTTTAAATGACGCCTCAACAGACTTGAATCTCATATTGGGAACCAGTGACAGACAAACGGCCTCGGACGAATTTGGCCGCGTTTACAGACAAACAGACTCTGTGTCAGTGCGACTTCTGTGGAGCGCATGCAAACAGCCGCTGGGGACAAACTGTGTGAATAAATAAATACAAGACGCTTCGGTTGCACATCAGAAAAGACAATTCACGTCACTTTCACGTTAGTAATGGTTACAAAACATTCACCCTATTTTATCTCGGCTTATTAATGAATTTGTCAGTGATACACTGAGTTTAAAGCAGGCTATTGTGCATCGACTAGTTATGGGATGAAGGCTAACGCCTACTAAATAAATAAAAAAAATGTAACTTGTGAATTGATGTGTTGGCTTTGACAGTTGTGTTTCCCCCCCTCCCACACGCTGTTGTGTTGCAGCCCAGCGTCAGTGGGATGGAGCCTCCCTTTGGGGATGCCTTTCAGAACTACTCATTTGTCGACCAGGCCCTGACCAGCACTGAGCTGCTCGCCACCAGCTCCGACCCAGATTTCATGTACGAACTGGTGAGTGGCTACGCATGCAAGTGCGCACGCGCACACACTCACAACACACACGGTCAGGGAACAAACAAGAATGAATCAAAGCAGAGGGAAAACACCGCCTCTTTGTTCAATCAGTCCCTTTCTGCAGCGTTTCTCCTCGCTGCAAGGATTATGTCTCTCATAGTAGCGTCTTCTGCTCCTGTTTTTAATCACACTATGATGTCTCTGCGTTCCATTTCTTGTTCTCACTTCTTATTTTTTTTTCTTTTTAAATCAACATTTGGCTTCGCTGGCTTTTGTCTGCCAGATACTGTAACATTTAATACGCAGCTGTCGGTGTCTAATTGCCTAGCAGCAGCAGCAGCCGGGTGACATTTTGCAAGCGGGCAGACAAAAAGACAGCTCACCTGTCACCGCTCATGCTGTCAGCTCCAGGTGTATGCCTCTGTTCCACAGTCCACCGCAGTGATTCAGCACCACGTTGTCTGATTCTTGCATCATAGTCATGCATAAACAGAACTGGATAGATATGGAACTTGTTTCTCTCTTCAGTTAAGGTTGCATTTTACACAGAATTGCACACGACTGTTTTCTAAGACTAATGTGTTTGTTTTTTTCCTGGAGGCTGTAAACAGAGAGCTAATTCTCCTGCAATGTGGTTTTTTACTGTCGTTTATGCAAAGTTACTCCAGTGCAATGATCGGAGTGTGGTGCAGTACTGTCCCTTCTTTATCTTTATTCCATTTCTTTTTGTGTTCAGGACAGAGACATGAGCCACCGACAGAGCCCCTGTGGGGACAGCGTGGTGGGTGTTGGCGATGGCGGTAAGGAAGCCGAGGGCTGCGTGGATCAGCTCATGAGTCTGGGTGATGGTGAGGCAGCCAACAACAGCTCAGCATTCGAACAGTGGGACTCCTACTGGGAAGATCTCACCAGGTACCAACTTGATTAGTGTGCTTTTTTTCCTCCACTCATTTCGCAGGTGGACACTCATTAGGGACCTCTTTTGTTTTTTATGTGGATGTGGCCATTTTAGCCGTCATTTAGACGCTACATCATTATTTCGTAGGGATCAGTAAAGCAAAACTCAAAACATGGAACAAGTTTGCGTAGCTCATGTTAATTTGCATGACCCACAATTTATTCATTGCGGATATTTGATGAGATCGTGCAGCGTGATCCGTGTAGAAGCAGGTCCGCTCCTGTAGGTGGAGACGTCCACACATCCGCTGGCAGCCAACAGTGGCTGCGTGTCTCGTCGGTCATGTCGGGTCTTTTGGAGCAGCTTGTGGTTTACGACACGTCCCACACGATGTTCCATCTGGCCTGCAGTTTGCCTGACGAGACTGTGCACTGTCTCCCCTGATGTCGAGTGTTGCTGTCAGCAGTTTGTCTGAGCATGTTCAGCTTGCAGTCACGCAGAGAGAAGAGCTCGGCGTCGTTATTTGCTCAACAACCGAGACGTCCACATCCTCCCTTAGTGTTTTTATAGTGAAGCGTGTTCCTGGGTCGATGCAGGTTTTTTCTTCTCGCGGTTTAATCAAACAGTTGTTGTTGTTTTTTTGTTTTTTTCAACTTGGGAGCTCTGCAACACACACAGCCGTGTCCATGTGGGTGTAAAAACTAAAACAGAACTCTGGGCTTTCCTCTGCTGCCAAGTTTACTGCTGGTTCCGATAGTCTGGCCGCTCTTTGTAAACACACGCTGAAAGCTTTTTGTGCTCTGCAGATACACGCGGCTGACCAGCTGCGACATCTGGGGCACCAAAGAGGTGGACTTCCTGGGACTGGACGACTTCTCCAGCCCCTACCAGGACGAGGAGGTCATCAGTCGAACTCCCACGCTGGCGCAGCTCAACAGCGAGGATTCGCAGCCCGTGTGCGAGGCACTGTACCCAGCCGGCGACCTGACTATGCCCAGCCCCCAGCCTCAGCCCCAGATTCCTGGCCACAGTAAGAGACCCCCGGCGCCCGGCCAAGGACCGGGACCCAGTCCCGTGCGACCGTCGCCGAGCTGCTCTTCCGCCACCTGTCCCTCACACAGCCTCCTTCCGGACTTTGCCGAAGGCTTGCAGAAGGCCACCAGGCCCGTCCCCTCCAGCACCGAGACCATGGCCAAGACCCAGACCCTGAGCAGCCTCACGCAGGACTACGGAGCCTCTCAGTTCAAGGCCCAGGGCCGAGCCGCCAAGATGGCGGCCCCGGCCTCCCACGGCTCCGACTTTGTTCGGAAGGCCAAAGTCCGCGTTACTGCTGTGCACAGAGCTCATCCCGACAAGCCATCCCACTTGGATTTCGACAGACCAGAACCGCCTTTAACTCTGTCCCCGTCGCAGGAGGAGAAGGCCTCCACCTCAGCCAGCTCCGCCTCGGCGGGGCCGCCCGCCGCCCCAGCGAGCGGCTCCGGCAGCTTGGCGAGCTTCGAGAGGAAGGCCGACGCAGCAGCCGCCAGGAGGGATTTGCCCGTCAGCTGGTCCACCGCCGTGCCTCAACTTGTGGAGGCGAGCCAGGTCCTGGAGGGCGACGCCTCCGGGCTGGACAGCGGTGGCGCGGTGGGCGGTGGCGGGGGTGGCGGCGGGGGCGGGGGCGGCGGCGGCGGCGGCGGCGGCGGCCTCCTCATCGTTGAAGGCACGGAGAAGAACAAAGAAGAAGAACACAACTACTCACTGTTCCTGACCCGCACCAGACTGGCCGGCAGAGCCCACTCCCAACTGGAGAAGGAGGAGGAGGACGACGAGGAAGAGGACGAGGCGGAGGAGGAGGAGGAGGAGGAAGAGGAAGAGGAGGGTGACGGGCAGGACATGGACGACGAAGATCACGACGAGGGCTTCGGCAGCGAGCACGAGCTGTCCGAGAACGACGAAGAAGAAGAAGAGGAGGAGGAGGAGGAAGAGGAGGAAGAAGAGGACGAGGACTATGAAGCAGACAAGGACGACGACATGAGCGACGCCTTCTCTGAGCCAGGTAGAGGTTCAGCCCTGTGACTTTCCTGCCCCCTGCTGTCCCATCCGTCGCCCCCTTCCTCACTGTCTGTTCTTCTTCCCCCCGCGTCCACCAGGGTGCGACGTGGAGCTGATGGAGGATGTTAAAGGCCTGACGCCAGGAGTCTCCAGCCGGAAGAGAGGCAAGCGTCGCTACTTCTGGGAATACAGCGAGCAGCTCACCCCCTCCAAGCAGGAACGCATGCTCAAGCCGTCTGAGTGGGACAGACACACGCTGCCTAGCAACCTGTACCAGAAGAACGGGCCTCTCCATGGTATACACACAAGCACACACACCAGCACATACACACACTGCTGTACGATACAAGCCTGGTTTTAGATATAGAATAATCTGATGGGATGCGGTTATTATTTCAACTAAATCATCCAATTGAACATCAAGTGTATTCATACACTACCAGTCAAAAGTTAGGACACACCTTCTCATGCAATTTTTCTTCTCTCTAATTTTTTTATCTTTACAACTTTTGACACAGCAGATAGATACCGAACACTATGTCAACAAGATACATGTAATGAGCGAAGCAAAGAAAAACACATGAATTAACTCTAAATATGCTTTGAGTGAAGACCAAAAAGGCAATAGGAATGAAAAATAAAACAAATAACCGAATGCTCTGTCTCTCGACCTGAAGGGAAGTACATGCTGAAGAAGTCCCGCCGGACCGACGTGGAGGATCTGACGCCCAACCCGCGGAAGCTGCTGCAAATTGGCACGGAGCTCCGCAAACTAAACAAGGTGATCAGCGACCTGACCCCGGTGAGCGAGCTGCCTCTGACTGCACGGCCGCGCTCCCGCAAGGAGAAAAACAAGCTGGCATCGAGGTAAAAAACACAACAGAGGCAAAAACGTGGGGCGCGCAAGCAAACGCGCTGTCGTTCAGAGTAAAAAGAGCAATTTATTTTGTTTCTTTTTAGAGCGTGCCGCCTGAAAAAGAAGGCCCAGTATGAAGCAAACAAGGTGAAGCTGTGGGGACTCAGTACAGAGTACGGTAAGTTGTTACTTCATGACTCGTTTCACACTTTAAAGCAGGACCATTAACATTCTGATACACTGGCACACATTACCTTATGTGGCAATAAGCTGGAATTGTAAGCAAAGTGGGGTTTATTGTGTCGCACCTGCAGACCGGCTGCTGTTTGTCATCAACACCATCAAAGAAGAGATTGTGGCCCGGGTGGAGGACTCGTCTCCACGTCCCACCAACATGACCGACACTCTGGAGCACCTCATCCAGGAGACACTGGGTGAGAACCGTCTTCATCGCTTTTACGGCCGCTGTTGAAATACGAAATGACAATAAATTCAAATAACTCAGAATATATCACCTGCTTTTCAAATCACCTTGTTTTTGTATCAAACTGGGTGGAAATGATACTGAAAACAGTATCTGAGCCCCGATCATGGCCTTCGCTTGTCTTCATCCGTTATTCCTCTGTGTGCACGCAGTTGCTCCACCTGTCGCCGGGCAGACGTCGGACTTTGTCAACAAGATCTTGGACAACACCGGACGCGGGGACCCCACCGGCGGACTGGTGGGCCTGCGCGTCCCCACCTCCAAGATGTAGACACGTCGGGGGGGGGTCCACTGAGAGGAGTGGAAGGAATATTACCACCGTGCTGTCCTGTTGTAACTATGCTCCCCTCTGCATGCCCCTCCAACCCAGAGAACATACACATCGTTAGTCACACAAGCGCACATACCACCCCTCGTGCGCGTGTGTCTGTATGTGTGCTTGTTTAAGCCATGCACCTGTACGACGCGCACCCCTCGCTTCCTGCCTCCAGCCGAGGCAGCGCGTCACTCTCACTCTCTCAACCCATTGTGAGCATCCGCTGGGACACCGCGCCTCTCAGAGCGACGACGGTCGGTTGGGCGGACAGCCAGTAGCAGGGCGTTCCCTTTTTTTCCACGTGTCTTTAAACGTAGCATTGTGCGGGCTCCGCCTCCCCGGGCCGGGACGCAGGCGGCCCCGCGAGCGCAGCTGCCGGACGCAGTGAGTGAAGAGGAGTTATTGACTGGTGTGAGGGGTGGGGGTGGGGAGGGGTGACTTTACTTTTTAAACCTTAGCGTTCCTCCGAGGAGTTTCACGTCACATGGCAACGGAACGTGTCACCGAGGTGGTTGAAGTTGCCTAAACAGGAGATTGGAAAGCTCGACAATGTGCTGTGAGGCGTCGGGGGGGCAACTGGATGTATTTTGGATTGAAGGCCTGAATATGTTCACGCCCCCCCGACCCCCCTCTCCGCCCCACGTCTGCCAATCAGGTCGGCCGTTGTTAAATTCATGGCAGTTAATTTATAGCCAGTGAAAGCCCTTGATGAAAAAGAAAGAGTCAAGCTAAGGGTTGCAATGAGAACAAGATATTATTTTTCTTTCTTTCTTTTTTTTCTTTTTAAGGCAGGTGAAGGTGCAAAGCCCAGCGGCTGAACTTCCAGCGAGTGGAGGTGTTTGTAGTTTGATGCTTTTTTTCTCCCTTTTTTTTGGCCTTGCTGCTGGTTAGAACTGGACTTTGGGCTCAGCGGGCATATGATGCCGACGTGGGAGCAGGTTGTGAGGAAGATGGCAGTGGCGATGAAGACGACGGCGTCTCCTCAAGGAAAACTGTACATAAAGGAAAAGTGTTTCCCAGTGGACAACAAACAACATAACAAACAAACAAGAACATTGGCACCGCCCCCTGCCCCCCCCCCCTCCCCCCCTTCTTTTTTTTTGTACAGTAGAGACGACCAAGGCTCACAGTTTGGTGTGGTCATACTAGTGTTTGGTCAGAGTTCTATTCATTGTGCCTTGTGTATGTTTGTGCGTGTCTGTGTACGATCTGAAAAAGTTTGTGTGTGTGTGTGTGTGTGTGTGTGTGTGTGTGTGTGTGTGTGTGTGTGTGTGTGGGTGTGTGTGTGTGTGTGTGTGTGTAGGAGAGGACTACTTTACCCCGAGTTAGACCGTCGCTGAATGTGAGGTGTGTGTGTGCGTGCGTGCGTGCGTGCGTGCGTGCGTATTTCAGTTGTTAAAAGATATTCTGAATGTACATAAAAGAAAAAGGAAGCTCTTGTTGCGCGATGCCACAGAGTCTGTGTATATAGGAGGGCTCTGCAATAGATTACTTTGGTTTTTGGTACTCCGTATTCAGGGGACCGGGGTGGGGTTGGAAGGGTGGGGTGGACGAGGGGAGGGGGTGGGGTTCTGGGGGTCTGGGGGCGTCGACATGGGGGCGTCGATATTTTCATTGAGTTACAACGAAAAGAAAAAAAAGAAAGAATATTTGCACACTATATTTTGATTGTTTTTGTACCAAAGACACATGCAACGAAATGGCAAACCAGCCAGTTAAAGTAAGGTTTTGCACAGCTTACCTGACGCCGTATTGAATGTAAGACACGTGGGAGGGTCAGGGATCTTCATTGAACTGTGAAATTAGCTCGGGTCCAATTCTGTACAGAAAAGGAACATTATTTCATTCTTTTTTTTTCTCTCTCGCTCTCTTTCAATCTCTATGAAAAGTAATCTTTTTTTATTTCTCCGAAGCTTCTTCTCCAGTTTGCTGCTTGGCGGGCACTTCATTCCTGAACTGATAGCGCCCTCCATGTGCTAGTTGTGTTTGTGGCGCTCAGTTAAAAAAAACAACAACAACAACAACAAAAAACGACTGACAGCGCCAACATATAAGCTATGTTAGATTTATTTTGCTTTCTTTTTGTTTTTCTTTGTCAAAAGTGTCACCAACAATAACCAAAATGTTGAGTTTTCTCTGTCACTTGTTTGATTCCTGTATGTAGACATGGTCTAGCTCTTCAACATAATATTAACAGATTTATGTTTTAAAGTACTGTATATAGAAACTTTATTGAGACGGTAGTGGGATGCCTCTTCTCACGACGGCAGATTTATTTTTGAGCATGACACATTTCTAAAAGCCTTGTATTGAGAGAGAAGTTAGAGGAGACGGAAAAAAAAAAATCAGAAAACCCTCAAAAAAAAAAAAGGTTCCTGTTATATTTTTGTACTTTGGGCTGCCTGTTAACGTTTCTGTCAGTCTGGATGTGTGTTTGTCAGCGGGATTCTTCACACAGACGAGAAGAAAAACGGAGTGTTTTCAGAGTGCAGCGAGCGGCTATAAATCTAGACTTGACCCCTTTGGCTTCCCTTGCTGGCTGAGTGAAATGTCGAAGATTCAGGACTGGATTTGTTTAAAGCACAACGCAGTGAAGCCACAATCTCGTTTTTTTTTTTTCATCGTGGTCTTTAAAGAGGTGGAGGACATGGAGGTCAGGGAGCGCAGGGAGCGCAGGGCACAGCAGTGTCTGCTGGACGTGAAGGACGGGACGGCCTCCCAAAGGTGTCAGAGAGCCAAAGCCATTGTAGATCCGTCGCCCGGCCGCTCCAAGTTGTACAACTGTGAATCGTAATCTAGAGGCCCCCCCCCCCCTCTCGAAAAAGCAACAGTGTCATTGGTTGAATCTTTTCATTTCCTGCGAGTGATGGCACCGCCTTCATAGTTGAGCATCGCTAAAGTTAATCCGCCTGGCCTCAGCTTCGCGTCCTCCCTCCCTGCTTGCCTCCATCATGGCAGCAGCGACCCACAATTCGGCAGCGGGTCCCGCAAAGAGAAAAAAAAACCTAACAACAACAAAAAAAAAAAAGCTTCGCTTTCCTCCTGCATCCGCACAGGATGCGCTGCCATCACGGGGAATTTAAACATTCAACCACAATTGGCAAACAATTGTTATTGAAACGGAACGAACTCCGAGGGTTGTTTTTGTTTTCCTGTGCAGTGTGCTTGAACAACATGGAGTGCTAGCCGATAAATAGTTGAATAGTTTTTGGTTTGGTTTTTGTTCTGTCTAAAAAGGGAGAATTGGTGCTTCTTTCTGAACTAGAAAGACAAGTATCTATAATTATTTGACTTCTTAGTCTCGTTGTAGCCTATAATGACTTGCTCTCACCTACCGTCCATAACTATTTTCTTAGAAGTGATTTTTATTTGTTTTTCTTTTGTAAATAGTCTATTGGTTAATGAGTATCTTCTAAATGTTAGACATATGTAGAGAGTACTTTATCTTATTTGTTTAAAAACAAAAGCACTTTGTCCAAAAAAGGTTTGAAAAAAAAAAGAAAAAGAAAAAAAGAAAAGCATTTTTTTCTTCCATTTGCTGCTAAATGATAATAAAAAAAAGGCCTCGTGAATGCTGCAAGTGTAATTACCGACTACTTGCTAGGATAGGCCAAGGTCTCGGCGAGGGTCCGATCCACGTGTTTCCGGAGCCATGTGACGATATGAGTCCTTGGCTTTGGGAAGGCCTGTTAGTTTGGACAGGACGTGTCTATTTTCTGGTCAGGGGCTTTGTTTGTTTGTGGTCTTAAAAAAAAAAACAACACAAAAAAACATTAAAAAAAAAAAAATACAAACCAAGAGGGTTTTGATTCCAGGGCCCATACGTTGATCCTGATGCTGACCCCCCTTGGCGTCTTGATTCATTTGCCTTCAGTAGAGGTTTCCTATGGAAAAACTGATTCTGCTTTGGCTTCCTCTTCAGGGTGATGTACAGTGTAGACACATTTCTCCATAGAGATGTATTGTTGTCGTATATAAAACTGATTTCTACTTGTGACTTAATGAGGAGCGGTGTAGCCTGGGGCGGCCGGGAAGAGCCCGTTTGAGAAGATGTTGTTCCGGGCCGCCTTGGGGGGACGTTACTATATCACTGTACTGTATGGCAAGCCAATTATAAATGGAGACTCAAAGCAGACACTTATTGCCTTCTTAAATCACTCTTCAACTTCACCCGCAAAACAGAAACAATAGCTCGGCAGATTGACATCGGAGGCGCCCTGGGGCCGACGACAGTCTGCTGCTTTTACAGTCGTCAGTAACAAAACCATTCAGCCTGATTGGCTCAAAACAAAGCTTGACTCAAGTCGTAGACGTGGTGAAATGTGTCTTTAAAAAAATGGCTCCAGAAAAATGTACCCAGCTGTGTCTTTGGGGACGTTTTGAAGCATTTTTCCTTATTTTCTTCTTCTTCTTCTTCTTCTTCTTCTTCTTCTCCTCCTCCTCCTCCTCCTCCTCCTCCTCCTCCTTCTTCTTCTTCTTCTTCTTCTTCTTCTTCTTCTTCTTCTTCTTCTTCTTCTCCTCCTCCTCCTCCTCCTCCTCCTACTCCTCCTCCTTCTTCTTTTTCTTCTTCTTCTTCTTTTTTTTACTGCTACATTTCTACCCCGAATCTGTTGCTGTTGGTGACGGTAGGGGTTCAAAGTTGTCCTAAAAAAAAAAAGCTGTCAGGAAAAGCGCGTCTGTTTTGTTGTCGATCGTGAGGCTGACGCAAGACTCCTCACAGGCTTTTTCACATTGGACGCAATGGGCGCAGAGCTGTGCGACTTTACATTCAAACCAGGAGACTCTGTGGCATTTTAACAGTCGAGGAGTGAGTGTAGAAATCCACGCCAGTAGAAATATTTCCACTCGTCCTTTCATTTCTGGGGGGCAGCAGGTCTTCGACTGTCTTCTACTACTACTAAGCTAACCGTGTGTTACTTTGTGCTCCTCTTATCCGATTGAAAGCTAAGTGGATTCATGAAGCTCATCTTCAGAAAATCAGGGTAAAATCCTTCTTCTATCTGACGTGTGTTGACATATAGAATCAAAAGGATAATATATTTATGTATGCCAATTATTGTCGCCATTCTTTACTCTGTACAAAACAAAATATATTTTGTGTGTGAATGTTTATGAATTATCAATGTCAATCAATATAGTGCAATGGTCTCTACACAAGACATGTAAAAGGTCTGGTCTGAAGAGTTCACAAGGCTCCTCCACTCTCTCCAAAGTGAAACGCAACCCATGACATTCTCCTCACGCCCGATTGGGTCAACCACAGCTGGGTTCTGTCACATGGTGCTGATTTCCTTCAATTGCTCCCCCTAAAAAAACACAAGATAAAAGTCAGAGTGGCTCACATTTTATGATCCAAACATCTGTTACCATCAGTTACCATCATCAATCAGACCCGACACCCCTGTTGGACCAGTCGGCGATTTAAAAAAAGACAACAACAACAATATGCATTTGTACACACAACAAATCACTCAACAAAAGCGGAATTATTCAGTGTACTTGTGTGATCTGTTGCACTGAATATGTCATTGTGTCGGCTGTGTAAGCTGGACTCTGAGTCGACATTACAGCCATGTAGGTGGACAACAACATGGCCTTCCTGCCTTCTGTTTTCTTTTTTGAACCATAAAGTGCACAATTAACAAATGGGAATTGGAAACGACAACATTGGAAGTAGTTCATCTCAGAGAGAAATATTTGGCAATCAGTAATCAATCAGACTGACATGTTTACAGAAAGAGCAGACGTTGCACTTACTTGCTTTGAAAACACAAGGAAGCTCATTAGTTTGGTTCGCATTGCCCCGGATCAGAATGAACAAAAGAAATTCCTCATCTCTGTACTTTTATTTTAAATTCAAGTAATTTCCAAGGATGTTTTTTTCAGCTAAATTGTGGTTGAAGTGTTACCAAATATTTCTGCACCAATAAATCTTTGTCACGTGATTAGTGATGACCTCACCTTCCGCTGCATGTGATGTCACGTCTCAGAGTCCAGCTTCTGGCTTCTGTTTGTTTTGTTTCTTGGGTCTTTTACTTATTTGTAAAAACCGGAATAATCATTTTGAGAGTCTGTATTACCCACAATCCACTTGTTTTTTTTTCTCGCTTATGTATTGTAGAAATATCCAGAATTGTGTTTGATTGACGCCTCTGCATGCTGACTTTCCGCACAGCACTGACAGAGTCATATGTTGCCTGAAGTCCCTTTGCAGATCGGGAGTAATAATTGTCAGACAGTTGGCTCTCAGCTGAATGATGTAAACTCGCTGCTATTTAAATGAGCACAAAGAGATTTGAGATTTTGTTTGCGCATCCACACACACACGCACACACGCACACACACGCACGCACGCACTCACACACACCGTATGTTTCCTGCACCTTTTTTCTTTCCTATGACAAAGAAAAACCAACAATGCTACTCACCCTGCACTTGGTTTTTACATATATAAGAGAAAAAAAACTTCAAATACGATGCCTGCAAAACCAGGTGCCTTAATCAAATACATGAGGACACAAATCTGCACCTTTCGTCAGTCTGAAGGGGGTTTCCCAAAATGAAACAAAGGGCCCGGGTTTCCCAAAACTGGAATTTTGTGGCTTGAAAAAGACAAAAAGTATTGTTTGTGTGTGAACATAAATTTTATTTTAAAGCATGAATGATTTCTTGCAAACTGAAAACCAGACCATTTTTGGGAAGCCTGGCTCCACTTTGAAGTCTTTCTCTGCCCACTACGCCACATCATTGTGTTTTCTGTACTGGCTGCTGCTGCTAGAGAAGAGTCGACTTCCACTGTGTCTAGGCAGAACGAGACCCGGCCCTGCTTTGGTAACTGGACAGTGGCGATGCATTCTTCATCTTCTTCTTCTACTTCTTCATCTTCTTCTTCTTCTTCTACTTCTTGATCTTCTTCTTCTTCTTGATCTTCTTCTTCTTCTTCTTCTTCTTCTACTTTTTGATCTTCTTCTTCTTCTTGATCTTCTTCTTCTTCTTCTTCTGCGGTGTAAACGTGCACTGTGTTGCTGCCTCGAGAGCTTTTAGAGAAAGCTAAAAGTCAAAAAAAAAAAATTAAAAAATGAACAGCTGAAACCTAAACTTTTCGTTTCTCAACCTCGCTGTTATGAAGTGCCAGAGCCTCCTTGAAGTATATACATATATATATATATATATATATATATATATATACATATATATATATATATATATATATATATATATATATATATATATATATATATATATACACACATATATAATTATTTTCTTTCTTTTTTTTTTTTTTTTAAAGAGGTGCGACAAACTGAGCATGGAGGTAAACTGTGGTGCTAATCTGTCTGTGGTTGGGTGCTAACACGGCTGTTTGTTTTAAGAAAAAAGAGAAAAGAGAAAAAGCTGTATTAGCCATACGATACCTTCTGCTGACGATTTTGGTCAGTCCCGTGTTTCTGACTGCTGCACTGCTGAATGCTGATGATAGCGAGGTGTTAACGCTGCTGCTGCTGCTGCTGCTGCTTTGCTGATGAATGTAGACTAGTCTTCCTCAGCAGGATCATCCAGACAGGTGTGAGCATCGGGGGGGCTCTCCTGTTGTTCTACTTCCTGTTAGATCTCGATCAGGGAGACACTGGGGAGAATCGTTTTGTCCAGATCAAGAAAGATCATAATTCTATATTTAGCTTTTTTTTCCCTTCTTGATTATGTTTTATATTTATTATTTCACTCCATTAGTTGTTGCATATTTTAATTCCCCCCCCCCCTAAATTGTATTGCACTTTCAATGTTGTTACCCTTCCTTGAGTTTTTATTTATTTTGTTCCCACCTTAAAGAAATGAAAAATTGAATGAATGACACTTATTATTAAGAGTTGAGTTGAAGTAAGGCTTTATCAGGAGTCTGACACTTTACAGACATGAGTCAAAGTCACAAGGAAGCTCCTTGCGTTCCCAAACTCCCCGAATGCCGCTGAGTGCCAAATTTACAGTGTATGCCCTTTTTTGTATATGCACATGTATGTCTTTATCAAGACTCGACCGTGAAGTTTGAGCAAAAATGAGTGTGCGATGGTGCCATGCTACCTGGAAGATGTGTGCTTGAAGATCTTTTTTTTATCCCATTATTTTACCCCATTTGTCCACCAAAAATTCTGATATTTTTTTAAACGACCCCAAATACAACTACAAGTTCTGTCTTGATTTTCCAGTTTTTCAAAGGCCCAAATATTTACACACTTATTATTTATTTTAACGATTGGCCGCTGACTGTTGGATTATTTTATATGTCAATCGGGTATACATCATCCTGAAAAAAAATGTTGGCACTTTGACGTAAATAGTTTGATTTGGAGATAATATGATTTTTTTTTTTTTTTTATAAAACATCAAAATTTTATTTGAATAAGTACACTTGAGTCCTTTCCCTGCATTTTGCATTATGTGAGTAGCCGTGGTCTGTAAAGCGCACTGTGGGTTCTGTCATGTGAGGTGTGAAATGGTCTGAAGGGGCAGTAGCGTCCTGAAACTAGCGTAGTCCACATGGCAAAATCTGATATGAACCTCACAGTGACATGAGCTGTCTTTAGTCTGGACTCCAGACTGGGGGCCGAGTGCCTGAGGTGCTCAGCCTGAAAGTTGTCCACACAGTGAAAACATGAAAATCTGCCTTTTCATAGTTGCAATCGAGTTTTGTTTGTTTGATTGTTTGTTTTTAGGAGGGCTATTGGTTGACTGTTGTCTCATCAGGGAGCTCCTAGGACAGGAGTTAGGAGTCCTTAGAAAGAGTGGTGGGCAGAGACCTTTTCACCTCCCCTGATTAGGGTGGTGACCATTGCCTCCTTTGCAGACTGATCTCATTCGAGCAAACGACAAACCTGAACATAAGCTAATAAAGAAAAAAAACATTACAAAAAAAAAATCAATGTTTGCACACACCCGACACTGCGATGATTTACATCTCCCTCCAATTTTGCCAAAACCAACGGAGCAAGAGACGGCAAACAAACAAACAAAAAAAGTTTATGAAAATGCATCTGTTCAGGGTTTTTTTGTTTGTTTGCTTGCGTGTTTTTTAACATTGATTTCAACATTAGTCCGATCAAGAATATTTTGTAGGAAATCCATACAAGTCCAATCATGTAGAGAATGTGAGAGATATGGGTCATCCTGAGCTCCACAGCTACATGCCATTGTCAACGATGCTTCTGGTCTTGTATGGTATCTGCATGGGATCTTTCTGTATTTAGTCCTGTGTGTGTTCCTCCTTCAGTCTCAGTAGGAAGGCTGTACTTCATTGCTAAGTGCTCTCCAATAGATGCCCCCGGTGGATAAATATAATTTCACTAAAAAGCAAAACCTGCAGAAATTGTATCCTGCTGAAACTAACTTGATCCTCTCTTTAGCAATGACGTCTATATTTGTAGTTCACATATATGCCTGTTCAAATACAATATATTGACAGTTGTTATATTTATGTTGTGTAATAAATGTCGTGCTGGGTTTCTATTTTTCTTTTGTTTTTGTTTTACCTAACTATGTGTTTTACATTTTATTTCATTTACTCAGAGGCACAGAGGGTGGCTTTATGCACAGGCATGGAAATGTAAAAGTTGGTTGGTTTTTTTTTTTTATTATTGTTTTTTCTTTGTTTATACTGTAACAACTCACTGTTTCAGAGCTTCTGATAGTTTGTTGAATCTCTGTTGTGTTATTGTGCCTGTCTTTTTTTCTCTTTCTTTATTTTTTTAAAAAATCATTCTTTTCTGCTGCGGTGTCAGCCGGGTGTTGGTTCCGCAGCGCTGCTTGTAACCACAACAATAGTTTGATTATGTTTATTGATTTTTAATATTGAAACAATAAAACCATTAGCACCCCAGTTGGACTCATTGTTTTTCACCGGCATGAATCCATGTGCTTTCATCAGGGATGGAAAAACTATATATATGCAGTGGTTCGTGAAAGTCATACCCCTTGAACTGTTCCACATTTTGTCACATTATGACATATGTTCAATTGCAGTTTTATTTGAATGACCAACACAAAGAAAGAAGATTAAATATTATTATTTATTAAGAATTATTTACAAATAAAAGACAGAAAAGGACAGTGTGCAAATTAGGATGTAAAAAATAAGGCTAAAATCTAAGTTAAGTGGGTTTAGGAGTGTCACGAAAAACTGGCTTCCCAGGTACTGGTCGATTTATTGAAAACAGTTTTGTTTGGGTAGATATTGTAATAAGAACATTTAAAGTAAATATATTGAATATTTCCTTTTCCTTTTGCCTACTGAGTATTTCGGCCCTTCGTGTTCGCCGTACGAAAACAAATATGTCGTCTTTGGCCGACGTCAACGTCCACATTTGTGGGAAAGAAATTATTAAATATGACTTAGAAATAAAAGCCCTGGTCCAGGTAAGTCCTCAGGACACGAGTACTGCGTATCAGCTTCTGTGTTGTGTTTTTACAACGTTATTATTGAAAAATAATCTTCATGAAAGGAAGACGTTATGAGAAGCGAAGCTAACAGCTAAGTAGCAAGCTGTTAGCGAAATAGCTAACAGCGATGAGATTGCCGGTAGTTTTTAATTTAAGATATTTATTTTTTTTATGACTTACTTCAAAAAATTAGTTACTGGTTATTTCAGCAGCTAGTTGCCTTTAGATAAATGACCTGCTATCACTGAAGTGTCCGTTCAGAAACGATGCAATCTCAGTCCTTTTTGAGCCATGGACAATTCTTCAGTTACTACCTGGATACTGCAGTTCATTGTCTTGCAAAATGATTGTTTTACCTCTTCCACCAGGTCTTGGAGTGTGACACAATTTCAAGTAATTAGGCAACCTACGATGTGTTCTGTCGGTTACATTGAAAAGGTGTACATATGACATTAAACAAGTATTTGTTACGTATGATAACTTTTCATTCAAGCAAAACCAACTGCACCCATGTTTTCTATGATGCGAATCAGCTGTTTTTAATGTTAACTCTAGTGTGTGTGTGTGTGTGTGTGTGTGTGTGTGTGTGTGTTTCCTGTAGGACATTAGAGATTGCCCTGGTCCGCACTCATTGCTCTCTGAGCTCAACTCTCGGGTCAAAGGGACCTTTAACAAGCTTAGGCTCAGAATGCAGGTAAAATGTCATATTTTACGCTTGGCAAGAGAGTTTAACTGAAAATCCAGTGCATTCCTTTTGAATTGTTGTCATTGGCATGCAGCATCTGGAACAGCTGGCCAGAGAGCAGGACAGAGAGTCAGACAGACTGGTCGTCCAGGCAGAGGCAGAGAACCACCGAAGGCAAATGCTCAGGTGTGACCTACACATACACACAATTCATCAATTTATTCAGTGCATTGACTAAGAGAACGTGAGTTGAGTTTCAAGCTCAGTCTCAGCCTGCAATTTGTAGTTATCCTATAAAAAATATATATATATTTTAAAGCTGGCAGTACTGGTAGAAGCGTGGCAAATATATTTTGGCTCAGGAATAATCCAGGAATAATCAAGAGTTGGCAGCACTCAAACGTGACCGGAGTTGTTTTTTTTGTTGTTTTTTTTTGCAGTAACCAAACTGCGTGGAGGAAAGCTAACCTGGCTTGCAAACAAGCCATCGACAACATGGAGAAGGATGAGCTGCTGCACACAGGAGAAGATCAGAGCCCCAGACAAAGGTTTGCACAGTTCTTTTCATCTGCATTTGAGTTATTTGTTTAAATGCTGTTTTAAAAAGTAGCAAAAGTTGGAATTATTTTTGCAGAGGTTTTTTTCTCCTTACTTCATGACAATAAAACCCTTTAATTGATTTTGTAGAGGAGCATGCTTTGCTAATCGGACGCTAAAAAAAAAAGTATTTTCCATCAGTCCAATTTTAATGTAACATTTTAAATGGCACTTGTCACATTCTCTAATCTGGTCTGTGTGTTTTTTTCCCAGGAAGGCAACCAAAGAAAGCTTAGTGGAAACCAGCAGCAACATCACAGAGAGCCTTATGTCCATCAGCAGGATGATGGCCGAACAGGTGAAGCAGAGCGAGGACGCCATTGGCTTGTTGGGTAAAGAAAATAAGTCAAAATTTGCACTTTGTGGGCTCATTAGTGTGAGCAGTAGTTTTGCATTGAAAACAGAGCAATGTAACTGATGTGTTTCTCCAAATTCATCTCTCTCTCTCTCTCTCTCTCTCTCTCTCACTCTCTGTCTCTCTCTCTCTCTCTCTCTCTCTCTCTCTCTCTCTCTCTCTCTCTCTCTCACTCTCTCTGTCTCTCTCTCATTGTCTCTCTCTCAGCTACCTCCTCCAGAACAGTGCAGGAAACCAACGAGGAGTTTAAAAGCATGACGGGAACAATCCACCTCGGCAGGAAGCTGATCCTCAAGTACAACCGGCGGGAGCTGACGGACAAGCTGTTCATCTTTCTGGCCTTGGCCCTCTTCTTTGCCACCGTCCTCTACATCCTAAAGAAACGGCTCTTCCCTTTCATCTAGCCCCCGGGGCAGATTCCGTAAAGGGACTCGCAACCATGAATCTGGACATAGACATTCCCAGCTACTTAACTCGGAGAGAAGTTGCCACATTTAGTGGTATTATGCATGGTGAGTTCCCGCCAGCTCTGTGGCTGTAATCATGGCACATATGTGTGGTGAAGAAAATGTTTTGTCCATGTTTCTGGCCTCTACACGGGTTCGTAAAGAGAGTATGTTGGGTTTTACACTGTATTTTAGCTATAAAATATAAAGCAAACGGCAGAGATTGTAGCATTGATCAAGCAATGTCCCATATTATAGCTACGTCCAGGAAACTTTATAGATCTCGTTCTTGTGTTGGTTTATTTAATGGTCCCAAGATGCAGTCTCAAGTCAAAGGACCCATTGTACAGTCATTTTTTTTTTATATATATCTTTCTTTTTCATCCTGGTCATCAGTGGAGCAGACTCACACAATGTATAATCTTAAAAAACAAACTCTACAAGTCCAGGCATAGTTAGCCCTCTGTTTACAGTCTCCATCAAAACTGCCTCAGAATGTTTTAATAAAAACACTTGTGAGGTATTGTGCTCTTTGTGACATCAAGAAGGTCGGCTTCCAAGTGTGTTTTTTTTTAAAGGCAGGATTGACTTTGCTCATTTCTGGGGAAGTTCACTGGCAGGATCGACAACATAATCTAAAGTCTAGAACCTTTTTCAGACACCTGCTTTCGTAGCCTCTCCACCGGCCGTTTTTGGAACTCTGTGGTTTTGGAGGAGATCCGTGGCACTGCATGAATGAGGGGACAGCAGAGGAGAAGAGTGTGTGTGTGTGTGTGTGTGTGTGTGTGTGTGTGTGTGTGTGTGTGTGTGTGTGTGTGTGTGTGTGTGTGTGTGTGTGTTATAATAACATGTTCAATGTTTATGTTATATGTGTGGAATTATGTAAGTCCACTGAGGACAACCAGTCAAAGGTTGTCTTTCAATACCAGGTGAAGTCGGAGACTGTGAGTGTTGAACAGAACTCGTCTCTTCCCTCCCTTCTTATTACACAGGCATTAATGTTCCAGTAGATGCTGCGATACCCAGCATTTGTCACCATCAGAGTCTGTGACACTGTGGATTTGCAGTCATTTCATGGGTCATGGTCAGGTCACATTACTGTAGTTTATTTTATATGAATTGACATGTGTACCAATGTGTCTTTAGATGCCTTCCAATAAAAAAAACAACAACAACAACAACAACAACAACGTAAAAACAATAACATTAGCTTGAAGCCTGGGGTCTGTAAGAGACGTTAATGTTCAAGTAGAACATTAGAAACACACAATTAAGATGACTTCACAGCCTAAAGAGTGCTTCCCTTCCTGCAGACCGCACCCCGACTGTCCACAAGGTAATGACTGAGAGTCACCAACACGCTGCAAAACATAACAATCCTCATAAATACAAAGACAGACTTAAATAGGTAGACGAGTGACTTTGAGCCATCAGCTGCACTCGAGCTGGATAGAACTTCCTGCTACTGTTGTACTCGTGGGTTGCGAGCCCCTTGCCGGGGCACGGCTTCTTTGGTTTACTGTCGTGGTCCGGTGAGGTAGATCCATTGTTTTTATAGCACTGTCAACTGACAAACTCAAACGATAAAGAAAGATCTAGACATATCACAAATATCCAACAGATTAAATAAGAAACACTGCACGCCTCCTGTCTGCGATGCAGCGTTTTTACCGCTTATATTGGAAAAAAATAAAATAAAAGTGCTCAGTCTTTGTGTACCCTGTCTGTACCCTGAACAGGACTCACTTCCTCTAGGCAACAGTCACGTTGGCCTTTTCAAGGGCCGGTAGACCGGACGTGGCGGCAGCGGCGGCCTCTTGTCCACTCCTCTTCTCCTCTGCTTCAGCAGCTGTGGTTGGCTGCCGCTGGCTCCGCCCCCGAGCCGTAATCGGCCACGGCGCTGCAGTTGGCGGGGTGGCAGTGGCGCCGACGTTTGGCAAGTTGTCAGACTGGTTGCCGAGGGGACAGGTGCTGCTGAAGGTGTGGCACAGCGCCCCCCACTGCTGCTCACACTGACCACGCAAGCGCCGGCCCACCCAGAGCCTGACGTCATCGCCGCACTTCAGCAGGAAGTTCACCAGCTCCACGTATGGCCTGCTCACACACACACACACACACACACACACACACACACACACACACACACACACGGCTTAATAGTGGATAAACAACAACAACAAAACAACACCTCCTCTGCTGTGAGCAAAATTGATGAACATGATACAAAACATAGAAGCCGAATCTGTCGAACTTTAACTGGTTTGCCGCCCAGCAACCACTGCAAGTCGTGGGTATCAAAGAGCGCTCTAAAACGTTGCCATCTGTTGGTTGAATGTGCGTCTTCCTCACCCAGGGGGGAACATCAGATGGAAGTGGATCAGATTGCCCATGGTATCCATGTGGTCCCGCAGCGGCAGGCAGAGCTGGTGTTTGCCGTAGCACTCCCTCTGGAGCGCAAACACCATCTCCTTCACCGCCGAGCAGCGCCGGCTCACGCAGCTGAAGCGCTGCCGCAGGCCCTGCGCCATGCACCGCAGCGCCTCCTTCACGGACGATTTGCCCTGCAAGAAGTGCCGCAAACGGGAAGGGGTCACTTTTTTTTCTTTTTTTTTTTGCCCCCAGCGAAAGCTCCCTCTCGACCGCCGGGACCGTCAAGTTTTTTTTTTGCACAACTCCAGTGGACTGCGGCTGCTCTATAGTGAAGGAGACAAGCTGCTCCCATTCTCATTAAAGTTTGTTATATAAGCGGAGCCACTCGGCTTCTTCGAAGGCAAACATTCCTTTCTGCAAAGACCGATGGGGCCGAATTCAAACAAAACAAAGCACAAAAAAAAAGTCCAAACATGCAGACGTATATTGTCGGACAGCCATTAGGGGCTGTTGCAACAGTTTCATGCTGTATACAACAAAGAAATGTGCACAACCACAGTTTACGACTTAACGGGCCAGTTCGCCCATTTGAAAACCACCACATTTCTGATCCACGTGACCATCGTGACGTTTCAAGAATGGAAAGAATTCCATCCGCTGGTACCTGAGGGAGGCTGCACTTCACGTGAACACAGGCGGTCACGCAGTCAGCCGTGCTCTGTATGTTCACGTGAATGCGCTTCTGTCCCCAGGAGGTCACAGCAGGTATTTTTTGTTTGTTTGTACATATTGTGGCTGTCTCCTGTTGTGTTATTTATGCTGGAGTTCATAGGGGGCAACTCTCGCCCTCGGTGAAAACCAGATCTGTCTGTCGACAGAGCGGGCAAAATATGCCAAAAATGGTGCAAACTGGCCCGTGACATGGTGAGTTCCTTGAGTAGGGAGGTGATTTAAAGCCCGGCGAACCCACCTGTGAGTCGTAGCGGCCGGCGTTGTGCAGCAGAGTCAGACAGATGTGGTGCAGCCCTTGAATCTCGCAGGAGTTGTTGCTGAAACACTGAAACGTCCCGCAGCCGACGTCCCCCGAACTCATCAGGCAACTCTGGATCTCGGCTTGAAGACAAAGAGCAACATCAGTCAGCCGTCTTTAGTGCCGGGAGTCACCTGGCTGTCGTGGCCCTGCACCTTATCTTAGGGCCATCTTATGTTAACACTCGCAGCTGTGTTACAGCATTTCATTTTAATGTGATTTCAGTCCTTTTGAATGATGCCACCTCGATCAATTGAGCTTTTGAGTCTCATGGACAAAATGTCTACGTCTAATTTTTTTTAACTACTATTATTTATTCTGTCCTCTTATTTGTGCAGCAAACAACCTCTGAGGTGAAGAAAGACAAGCCTGACTCACAAAGGTAGGCAGAAAAGCAAAGGAGTTTGAGCGTCTAGACAGATGTAGATTGAGTAGAAACTTCTAAAACCCTTCAAAACAATAATTGATTGATGAATGATTTTTTTCAGTGCATTCGTGAAGGGAGACTTCGGGGGTTTCCTGGCAGAACTCTGGGGCGCTCTGGGGGGCGATCTGCGTCCCTCGTGTGGAGTTTGAAAGTTTCCACCGATGACAAACTCCCGCAAACAATCCGTGACCGCCGCTGCGCCGTGGACGGGTCGGACCGGGCCGGAATGTTCTTGGAGCTCCGGGGACTGCGCCTTGAATTTCAGCCGCAGACATCATCAGCCACAGGAGCAACAAGAGAGCAGCCGGGACGCACGATGGAGCTCGTTCTCGTGGCAAACAACCGCCGAGCGTGGGCGCGTTTCAGGTGCATTTGAGCTTTTGGGGGGTCTACCTTTGCAGCAAGAGGCCCGAGAAGAAGAGGGTGAGGAGGTGGAGGAGGAGGAGGAGGAGAAGGGGAAAGTGACCGGAGGCAGAGCAGTGGTCACCGCACCGCACCGCACCGAAGGTCTGCAGCTCACCTGCGCTCTGCGGGGAGAGGCGCCTCTTCACCTGCGCGGCGTGTTTCTCCTGGACGTCGTGCGGCTCCGCGGTGAGCACCTGTTGGCAGGCCGCCCGCTGCAGCAGCAGCAGCAGCAGCAGCAGCATGGAAACCGCAAAAAGCACCGTGGAGAAGTTGGTTGTCATGCTTGAGTTGCCGGGGAAGAAAAAAAAAATCCTTAGCGGCTGAAGCTCTTGGGTGTTTGGTTTTGCAGCTGTATTAATGATCGCTACTGGACGACGCGGAGCGCAGCTGAGCACTGTGTGAGCGCGGCATCAGGGCTGCAGAGAGTATATAAAAGCATGCGCGTGCACGTCCGCGGCGTGTGACAAATGACGTTGGAGATAGGGGTGCGGCCTCGCGAGCGAGCGCCTCCACCCCACCACCCTCAAAACATGCATTATCTATGCGCGAGAGATCGTGCGTGAGAGACCATATTTGAGCGCGAGCAGCTGCTCACTTGGCAGGGAGACGTGCGGCGTTAAACGTATTGAGCTGCTGCGGCCTGGCAACGCAGTCTGACACAGCTGTGAATCGGTATGCATACATTACTATAGGTTATTATCCAATGAAGACGTAAATTAAACGCAGATTTTAACAAACTGAAACGCTGTGATAATGTGGTTGTAGGTTATAATCCTGAGGTAAAAGGTCAGATTACGATGGAATGAGATGTTATTCCAGACACGGACCCTTTATCTCTATATTATTTGTTATACTTGTCTTGTATAGTGAAGTTAGTGAAGTTTCCCCTTTGCTACTTATTTCGCTGGCAGAAATGTGCTACATGTGCTGGCTTGTTGAAATGATTCTTTAACAGTTGCAGTGAACAAACGGTGTCTTGATACTTTATGGACTCTCTGTGAAAGAAAAAAGAAGAGCTTTATACAATATGTGTATTGACTTAAGATGAGTTAAAACAACAACCATTTGTGGTTTGGCTGCTCCATATCCCACACACGCTCTGTTTTGACGCAATGAATGAGGCAAGTTCAGCTTTGTTGTTTTCCTTTTGTTTTGTTTTTTGTTTTTTGCCTTTATCAAGCCTCCAGAAGCCCTGGCTGTCCTCATCGCTTGTTGAACCCCTTAATGGCCATGACCTCTGGTCTTTTGGGAGAGGTCACAGTCATGACTCCATAACCTCAGCATCTCCACTAAAGCCAAACAGATGCCCTCAGTCCTATCCAATCAAGCCAAGATACAAAAAATATTTTTCAGTGCACAATCAGTCAAATATTTGGGGTTTTTGGGAGGGCGGATCATCATATCATTAAATATCTGATCTGATCTACTTCAATTTGATAGATGGAGGGGTTTGTCCAATTGCTGTTCAGGTTCTGCTTCTTCTTTGCAAACGCTTTCTGTGGGCTGTTTACGAGATGGATGTGTGTGTTAAAGCCACACGATCACATCTGGCGTCCAAGATTCCTGCAGTGAATCTAGTCAAGACAAGTGTGTGTGTGTGTGTGTGTGTGTGTGTGTGTGTGTGTGTGTGTGTGAGTGTGAGAGAGTGTGAGTGAGTTGCAGTAGGGAGGTCAAGGTGTATTTATGTGCAGGTTGACACTGGGGCCCAGTCAGGGAAGACATAGTGTTCTCTGGGATGTTTGGACTTTGTCAGAGGGATTTTTTTCCTCTTCCCCTGACCTTTCCTGCTTATTCTGTCTCATCTCACTTCAAAACATCATCCCTCACCAAACTCCCGGTGACCACCCACACAATGACCCTCCAACCCCTGCGTACGCACGCAGACGCACACTCTCTCTCTCTCTCACACACACACACACACACACACACACACATTCAAAAGGAAACATGCATGGATGCAGTCAACACTGTGTAAACAGCACACATGCAAGAGCCTCTTGTACTCTGTCTCTCATATGACCGTGTTGTAAACACGTCTGCCTTCCACGAGTTTGTGTTTTTGTCTGCAAGCACACTGATCACCCTCATACACATCTGTGCTGTGTGGGGTGATATGTGGAGGGAGCCGCACTGTGACCTTTGGCTGTGGTAACACTGATCTCTTACCCTTCCAAACCGCTTTGAAGATGAACTTGGTTTCTCTGGATCCCTCCAATATATAAAATCATAGTCCTCCTTATGGGCTGTTGATTGTATTATCATCGCTGCCCTTAGTGACATCACAGGTGGCTGATTTTCAATCTGCAGGTCTTCGCGCTCCCTTTACTATCTTTGGATCTTGGAAAGGAAGGGACTTTTACACAACATATATATCTGTATGTATAGAAATATTTTTTGTCAGGTGAAAATAAGAACACTGTGTTGAAACTGATTATTTTCACTAATGTATGTGTCGGTTGTGGAATGGAGATTGACTTACATTGTGAAAGGTAAATAGACGGAGTTTGCTTGTATCTGGAACGCATTTATGTCCTATTTGACTTTATTTTGTTACATTTTTTTTATTTTTTTTATTTGACTCTATTAGTTTGATGCTGGTCATCAATGTGTGTGTGTTTTGTATGCTTGCTTACACACACACACACACACACACACACACGTATATATATATATATATATATATATATATATACATATAAATGAAAATGTTTGAACAATTGACAAAGTTTGATATGCACACGACTCCAAACTTCAATTTAAAAAAAAAAGATGTGTCGGTTGTAAATAATGATACCAAATTATTTGGAATGCATCTGTCTTTCTGATGCTGACAGAGTGACGGGGGGGAAGAACTGGCACAAACATGTGGCTCAGTCCCCTGCCAAAAACAAGTAGTGAAATCCATAAAGTTACGCAATCTACAACGACACGAGCACAAACACTGAGCGGCTGATGTTTGAGTCTGGATTCACCCATGCTCGGGTGTATGCTCCCATACATGCACAACACAACATATTCTGCAACCCCCACCCCCAGTCCTGACACGTCACCACTGGGAAAAGCAAAGGAAATACATATAAAGAAAATACCGAACTAGTTATGCAATTTTCAACTGATATTTAAGAAAAGGACAAGAGACAAAGTTTGTATGAATTGTTTTTGTCTTTTATTATCCAAGCCCATAGGACAGACCATCAGTCCATGACCCTAAAAAGTCCCAGTAAGGAGACAAAAGAAGAAAGTGAGGAAGTCACTCCTGATCTGGCTACTGCTACTTGCAGTACTCCTGAATTGCAGTAGGGGTTTGCAGAAACACTCCACACTGGCTTTAGAAAGAGTCCAGTTAAACATTGAGGCACAGTGCAGTTCACGTATCCTGGGGCTGTAGCCGCATGGCTAAACTAGCTGGAGAAAAAAACCTACTCGAGTCGACCGATCAGCCATTGGAAGAACAATTGTGATGTCATTGGATGAACTTTAATGAAGGAAAAACACTCAAATTAATAGTATTCCCCAAATCAAGAACTTGAAACTGTGTTACAAAAACTCGCTCATAGAGCTCAAAAAAGGAAGTTCATTCAGCCAAGCACTCCTTTGAAGTGTTCAACCTTCTCAGTACGACAGTCCAGTCCACACAGGTCTTTCAAAGATGTAAGAAAACACCTTGTCATCCATTGTTAATCATCTGTCCCTTCTCATCTGGTGCTGCGTGTTTCTGGTGGCGACACAGCAGCCAGCATGACATGGAAACTAGCAGTCAACTGCATGTTCCTGCAGCAAAAGAGAAGATACAGTTTATCTTCTCTATAAGATCATTATTGTTGATTGTCCTTTAACTTTCGCTGTGACTTTAGCTCTTGACGTAGTTCGCTTCTGTGGTCGAGCGTCAGGGGGTTTTGGGGCCGCAACCAGAGTCCTGCGGTTCGGTCTGTTCTGGTGGTACAGAGCTACAACCGTTCTCTTCCTTCCTGTCGCCTGACAAGAAATCACTGATGGCGGTTTCAATGCTTGGACGGAAACTGTGGTTCATCTTTGGGTCCACGACTTGTGTGATGATCCTGTCCACACCAGACTCCAGCATACCAGATCTGGGAGAAACACAATGGGGGGGAGACTCTCACACACGGTTGCTTTCAGACTTGCTCCAACAAGAGTCTTGCTGATGTGCATTAGAGGGTCCATTTAAAAAAAAAAAAAAAAAAAGACCTACTGGACAACACTTTGCCTCAGTCCGTTCCTCATCTGATTCTTGTTGATAGATGGGTTCCACTCCTGCGTGCTCAGGTGGGACGTGACAAAGTTGTCCACTTTCTGACGGAGGTTCTGATAGGCAGGCTATCAGCAACGACAGTGACAGCAATGTCAATATGGCCCAAATACAAAGGGACACACGGTGCACAATACTTCTTTTTAACTTTTTTTTTATGCAGTTCAGTAGAAGACATAATTCAACTGTCTATAATTCTATGTCTGCAATGATGAATCTTTCAAAGTAAGACAATCTTCACTCAGTGAAGATTATACACTGAGTCAGGGAAACGCGGAAGAATTCCCATGTACCTGTTTTAAGATGTTTTTAACTTGTACAAATGTCAATAAATGTTTAATCGAGTTAATGTTTTTTAGTTATGTGTTGTACTCTGCAAGTCTTGGCCGTGTTTTTGGAGTAGACTGTTAAATCAAATGGCTCTTGGAGGAGCTGTTTCATTGGCTCTGTAAATAAAACGCTGTCATATCTAAGTAAATTAAACTGGTGCTAATTCAAGGGTGACTGGCTTGGAGAGAGGATACACGCACAAACGCGCGCGCGTTGTTTACTCGTCCTCAGCTAGCACGATGCTACTGAGAGCAGCTGGGCTGGATGGTTAGCATTAGCTCAGGCTTTTCGCTTCACTTACTCACACACAAACCACAGTGGTAACGACGGCCGCGTGTCGTTAGCTGCCTGTTACCTTCGTGTCCACGTCGGCCAGACAGTCTCGTCGGAACTCGTCAAACAGCCCCCGGTTCTTTAGATGCTCCACGATCATAGCGATGAGTTGTGGGTCTCCTGGTGGGAGGTTGCCGCTCCCGTTCCCCTCCGCCATAACAATCCCCCGGAACTGTTCGCTGGACGACTAACTAACTAACTCGGTTAGCTACATGAAAAGCAGCTACTTGGGGCTGAAATTTGCAATAGCACTGCTCGTTTCCTGCTAATGTGAACAATCGTTGACTCGTTGTGCCAGTAACAAACTACAGGTGGAGTGCTTGCCCCTTTCCGCGTTATCGCACCAAACAAAAGGTAGACGCCGGAAAACAAATCAAACGCCGTTCCCGAGTTTGACACGGAAGTAAAACCATGATGGAAAACGAAACAGAACGATTTTTTATTTTTGTTCTATTACGACTATGACACAACGCCTCACTATCGTCTTATTTGTACACAACTTAAATCCTTTGGAGTAATGTGTATGTTTCGATAGAATATTGTCTTTGTTTTCACATAAATAGAAAGACTAATCCGAGTCTGTGAATTTGATTGAAATGGACACCCAAACGTTACATTTATTTTTGTGACCTTTCCGGTCTTCCTCTAGCCTTCTTATTACGGTTGCTAATTTGGCTGCAAGAAGTCGTTGCTTGGACAGTTGGGCTACAACAGAAACTTCGCCACCATGCGGCGAAGTACTGTCAGTGATCGGCACGATGCGTCCATGCAGCGGGCCATGTTGATAATTTCACAGCGCACTTGCGCGGGTTTAGAACGTTTGCTCCGGAAGTAGTTACTAGCAAACACTGTCCTGTAGCGTCTGGTGGACGTTTTATGGCAAATGAATGGAATTCACTAACTACTAACTAAAACACAGAACCACCCAGGTGTTGCTTCGTCGTATCTATGACCAGTGGGATTTTCGCCCATCCAGAAAAGCTCCCTGCGACTCGATTCAAAGGTAATGCTAACGTCTGTTAGCTGTGCATGCTAAAGAGTTTATATTCTGAGCCGTTTAGGCGCTTACACCCAATATCAGATCATTCAGTTCATCTTACGTGAATTTTTGTAAGCACTGCTATCTGTAAAAGTCCTACGATGTTTTTCTATTTCTTCCAACAAACATCGTTGCTTGAAGTGCTGCTTGTCATGTGGAGAATAAACACAGATCGGTCTGAATTTGCGAATCTTTACCAGTGTTTCCTTCAGTGACTTCAGTCTGTTAGTGAACTTTAGACAAGTGAAAAAAAAAATCCATACTGCATTTGTTTCGTGTGTAATATCACCTCCCCACTGATTCAACTGATACGGCACACCAAAACATTTTTAGATAATTATGCGAGGCATCAACTGAATAGCAAAGTTAACCAAAAAGGGAACCTGTTAAAATTAATTGAATTGATTTCCTGACAGGCGAAGGAAATCTTTTGACATTTCACATTTCTGATGCAGATGGGGGATGGAGCAGAGGCCAACAAGGAGTTTATGGAACAGCTGCGGCTGCAGGAGCTCTATGGCCGGACCAATGAGGATGGCTCCAACCCCTTCACCTACACTGACCCGGAGGACGGCACTGTGTATGACTGGGACCAAGAAAAGAAGGCCTGGTTCCCTAAAGTAGGACCACCTCTCTACTTCCCAGCTGTCATTTTTTTCAGTCTTCATCAGTAGACTTTCATATCCAAACTTTGGCGGAAGACATTACATATTGGACGGTGGATTCAAAACATTTTCGGCATTATTATGAAGCGGGTTTCTTCAATTTCTCCAGATAACGGAGGACTTCCTTGCAGCCTATCAGGCCAATTATGGTTTCACAGAGGAAGGTGGCCAAGCTGCGAACAATGCTGCTTCAGAGAGCAGCAAAGATGCTGCAGCCTCTGAAGCTGACAAGAAGCCTTCAGAAAAGGAGAAACCAGGAGATGACGTCCAGGAAGTGGACCCCAGCCAGCAGGAATCCTCAGCGAAGGAGCTCAAGCAGAAAGGGGAGAAGAGGAAACTTGAAGCAGGTTTGGTTTTCAACCCCACTCTCTCCAAAAAAACATTTGTTTTGTTAACTTGACTAAATTGGTCATTTTTCTCTTCCTGCAGGATGGTTTGACATTGATGACAATAAAAACACAAACGTCTATGTGTCAGGTTGGTGTTGCAAGATCTGATCTGACTTTGGTGTCGCGCCACTGAGTTTTTCTTCGTCTGATCTCACCGCCCTGCGTTGACCTCCTTGTCGCCTCTCTTCAGGTCTGCCTCCTGACATCAGCACTGAAGAGTTTGTCCAGCTGATGACCAAGTGTGGCATTGTGATGAGGGACCCTGTGACTGAAGAGTACAAGGTCAAACTGTACAAGGACAAAGAGGGAAACCTGAAGGGCGACGGTCTGTGCTGCTACCTGAAGGTAAGTCTGTCCTGCTGCTCGCTTCAATCTCTTCTTTGTGTTGAGAGTCAGCTTCCTGTGAGTTGAAAAAAATAATGTTGGGTTTTAATGATAAGCAAGATTTCACATGAAACAAAGTTTGAAGTTTGGGCTTTGTTCTCAATAACAGTGAAATTTGACCAACAGTACATTTTTTGAAACCGTCTTACTCATATTGACTCGGTTCCTGCATGTAAATGTCATTGTTTTAGCCAAATGTAGTAAGTTAAGAATGCCAGAAGGTGGCAGCACATAAGTTAAAACAAACCACAGTTAAAAAAAAAAAAAAAAAAGTCTATATGCATTCAATCACACATAACCATTTAATAATCATGAGAAAATAAAGATACACATATTAAAGTAAGTAACAGCAAAAAGTGATGCTAAGGGAAACAGGGTGAGAACAGCATTGTGCTCTACTGGGCTGACTGTCTGCTCCTTTGCTGTGTGTGTCTCGGCAGAAGGAGTCCGTGGCTCTGGCCATGAGTGTGATTGACGAGTCGGAGGTCCGAGGGTACAAACTCCACGTGGAGGCGGCACGGTTCGAGCTGAAGGGCCAGTACGACGCCAGCAAGAAGAAGAAAAAGAACAAAGAGTACAAGAAGAAGATGCAGCAGCAACAGAAGTAAGCAGTCCCTCCGCTCTTCCTCCACTTTAAAGACAGACCAACTCTGAAATACTGGAGCGTGCTCTCAATAATTGAACAATTGACTGTCTCCCGTTCTGAGGCTGGATTTACACCACATGGTTCAAAAGAGCTGGGTCAGAATTGCATGCCCAATGCATGCATATTGAACATAAATGAATAAAGCATGACAGTGTTTACGACTGCTTGATTACGACATTCTAGCACGCCTCGCCGCTACCAGCGGATGCTTCAGCTCTTTTTCTTGTTTTCATTTCTGCAAACACGCGTCTGCCGTCTCATTGTAGCTCCGGCATTGTTGAACTGTTTTTTTCTCAAAATTTTTCCAACATATTAAAAATTGCTCCGTGTAAAAATAAATAAATAAATAAATAAACCGAACTGCTGGCATCAATATGCAGGTATTTAAAGTGTAACTGCATTTTGTTCATCATAGTTTCAGATTTAAAGTGAAATCACATTTCACAAATATTACACACTGAACCTTTAACTGCAGATGTTGCCAGATTGCATCGGGCTTCCGTCACACGTGGAAATGACCCAGATGTGAATCTGAGATGCAGGACACTTCTCTCTCATCCGTTGGATAAACACACCATGATCATTGTGTCTGCTTGTCTGTGTCTTTGTCTGTGCAGACAGTTGGACTGGAGGCCGGAGAAGCAGGGAGAAGTGAGGAAGAGGCACGAGAAAGTTGTCATCATTAGAAACATGTTCCATCCCAGCGACTTTGAGGTACGGGCACAAACACTCTCCTTCAGGCCACCTCGCTGCCTCCGCCTCCGCCATAGCACCTTTCGTCTTTATTTGTGGCCGCAGGAAGATCCCCTGGTGCTGAATGAGTACCGCGATGACCTGCGCACAGAGTGTGAGAAGTTCGGGACGGTCAAAAAGGTCATCCTCTTTGACGTGAGTGCCCGGCAGCTGCGTGTCACAGGCAGGTTTTTTAAAATCATTTTTCTGGCGCCAGTGTCACTGGTATGAACCGCGTTGTGTTTGTGTGCTGCAGAGACACCCGGACGGCGTGGCGTCGGTGTCTTTCAAGGAAGCGGACGAAGCCGACGCGTGCATCCAGTCGTTCAACGGCCGCTGGTTCGGAGGGCGGCAGCTGTCGGCTCTGCTCTGGGACGGAGCCACCGACTATCAGGTAAACCCGCAGACAGCGGTTGACGCTGTGGAGGCTTGAATCCTGAACATGAATGAGTCATCGCACTGTGGTGCGGCAGAAGCCCAGGGGTCCGTTTCACAAAGCAGGTTGAATCTGTTCACCCTAAATTAGGGGAAACTCTGAGTTTTCCATTTTTCACAAAGGGGTGGGGCGAGGCAGAGGGGGCGGGGGTTACCCTAGCCCAGGGTGGGCAAACGTTTTGACTGGTGGGCCACAATAGGTTTGAGAGTTTGCCAGAGGGGTCAGAGCAGCAGCAGATGGACAAACTGTTTTGGTGATCCACCTCGTTGGAGAAAAAAAAATGTCTTGGGATATTTAGAAAACACGCTTTGACGTCACTTGAAAACGAAACAAAGAAAAAGTTACAACAAAATCAGCGTCTTCAAAGCCCCACGGTGTTTACGTCTTTATTGAAATTAATTTTTTATTACTCACTGACTATTAATGTAATTTCTACTAGTTCGACTGGCCGGATTAAAATGTTTAACGGGCCTCATACGGCCCCCGGGCAGCAGTTTGCCCATCCCTGCTCTGGCCTTTTTCACAAAGGGAGGTAACTCAAGCTCTCGGTCAGTTACCGCAGTAACAGACATGAAAGTAACCTGGTTCGGCAGCAGGTTTCTCTCAATGAACCTCCAGTGTCTCTCTGTCGCCCTCTGTCAGCCACACACAGCATTTGATTTCTGCATTCATTCAGTCAGGACAGTTTTTGGCCTGGCACAGTTCTGCCGTCTGTTATAAAAAAAAAACAAACCCCAAGCAATTAAGAAATTCAGGCAGTACAACTTTATTGTAAGTCAATTTGTCATGAGATGGTGACTTTTTATTAAATGTTTGTCCAAAGAAGTTAAAAGTTTTGCGGAAGCTCAGGAATTTCAGACATAAAAAAATAATAAGAGATTTGTGAAATGGACCCCCTGAAGAGTATTTGAGCGCTGGTGCACGTTGTATGAATCTTCCTGTTACCGGCGTCTGCTCAGGTGGAGGAGACGACACGCGAGAGGGAAGAGCGGCTCAAAGGTTGGTCTGCTTTCCTGGACGGCGGCGAACAGCCCCAGAAGAACAGTGAAGCGCAGGCAGCAGAGGGCGCTACGACCACCACCACCGTCACCACCACCACTGCAGTAGAACACACAGAACTGGACAGCACCACGAGGCCGGACCAACAGGGAGAATCGCAGGCCGAGGAGCAGGAAGCGGACTCCACTGACAGCAGCCTGGCGGGAAGCGAGGACGACGAGGCCTGAGACTCTTGCTGTTGAACTCGAGGGGACGGTGGGATTCGTACAGTGCGCCGTTTTGTAATTTGGGTTGATGATAGGTTTGACTTTTGTTTGGTTTATGTTGCCAGTAAACCTGCACTTGCTCGCTCCTTCAGGCGGTCTCTTAATTCCTAAAGGGTCTTGTCAGGAGACAAACTCAACAAATCGTGTCAACATTTGTAAAAGTTGGTTCAACCATAGCAATTAATTTAACAATAATTATTAACTCATCTGCCATTTGTGTCTCACTCTCTCTGAATCCAGTAATAAGTTACATGGAAGTTTTGCAAACACCAAAGTGAGATAACAGTGGAGACTCTAGAGGGAGTGTTGAGATGAGGAGTCAAAGAGCAGAGAAATAATGAGTGTGTGTGTGTGCACTGGCAGAAAATAAAGGCCAGCATGCAAAATTGACGTTCATCTCTGTTGATGTCGCACTTTTATAACAAGAACAAATACAAGCAAACTACAAAGAGAATCAATGCAGCAATGAGTTGGCACAAACATGTGAGTTCAGTCAAGTCAGCAGTGTGTAAACGCCGTTTCAAAATGAGACATTTAATCTTTGTGAGTTTTTTTTTTTTTTTTGTTAAATTCACATTGAACAGTGTGCAACAAATTACAAAGCATCAATGCCGACTTTACAATCTTCACAGTCCCGCAAGAAGAGAACGGTCAAAGGCAAAAATAATTTATTAAGAAAATAAAAAAATACATCTTCAAAAATATACAACGAGCCGTGCCGTGTGCACATGACTGACCATTCCGAGAGATGAGATGACGTGTCCGAAGACAAATTCACATTAGTGGTGAAATGCTGGAGAGCCGCCAGACGCGGTGGAATGTGCTCGAGTACGAACGAGGTGGGAGGTCTGGAGGTGACGTGACGCAACACTGAGTTCTGGTAACAGAGGAGACGACGGTCCAGGCAGAGTCTGCTGGACTCACTCTGCCCGGTCACACACACATCAACACCATCTTCAATAGAGATGTTAGAAAATTTATTTGCACGAACAAAAGACGTCTGCTCCTGTTAGCCGGCCCGGAGGGACGTCTGTGCTTCAGGTGCGTCCACTTGGTCGAGCAGCAAATTCGGGCCGGCGGCGTGGTTCCGCCGCTGTTCAGTCGTGGTGCTGAGCAGCCGTCCCTTTCACAGTCTGCACACAGAATGGGCAAAGTTTATTTTCAAACAGAGGACTGACTGAAAAAAAGGCAAATATTTACAATAGTATGAAAGTGCTTTGCTGCCACACTAGAAAAGAAAAACCACAGCTCAGTCGTGTAACGTGAAGCTTTCACGTTATAACGGAAACTATCACGTTATTTCATGAAAGTATCACATTACTACATTCAATTCCATGAAACTTCCACGGTGTAACGTTAAACTCTACGATATTTTGTGAAAGCTTCACGAAAAAAACGAGACAGTTTCACGTTTTTAACATGATCATTTCACGTGATAATCTTCCATGTTTCGAGTCAACGAATGAAATGAACGTGAAAATTCTCATGAAAAAAGGTGAAAATTATCACGTAAAAATGAGAAAATTTCACTAAATAACATCACAGGTTTAACGTGATAGTTCCCTATTATAACATGAAAGTTTTACAAACGTAATTTTTTTGACATTACAAAGGGAGAGTTTTCCAGAATTGTGCGTTTTTGCACATGCTTGCTAAAAAAGATTTTTTAAAAATAACAGTTTTTTTTGGGATGAAATGAGGAGCAGAAAGGGTTCCCATCAATTCAGCTGCACACGAACCTGCCCTGAGGTTTCGCCACCACACAGATCCAGGAAATCAAAGCAGCTCCACTAAGCTGACAGAAGTGTTTGGGATGCGGGCGTATTGGAGGCATTTCTTCCCAGAAGTCTGAGCCTTCCTGGCCTCGTGTCATTTCTGCCCCCGGACCCACCTGTGAATAGTTGTACAGCGACTCCATGGGCTGCGATCTGGTGTAGTCGGGCGGGTTGGCGTGGGGGTCGTAGCCCAGACGCGCCAGCATGGGGGCGATTTCAGCCATGTCGCTCATCACGTCCGCGGGGATGTGGCCCACCCACGTGGAGAGGGCGTCCGTGTTGACGGGCTTCATCACCTGGTCGGTGGAGCGCTCCACCCTGCAACCACAAGCATTGTGGGTAAGTTTAGTTGCACCGTAAAGGTCCAAAATTTGGCTTGAATTATGATTTTTATATCGGCAAAAGCTTAATAAACTGCCTATAAATACATTAATAAAGGTGTTTACTCACAGTGCAATCAAAGTCATTTGGTTTTTCTACTCTTAAAACAGTTCTTGTACATATTTAGAACGCCTTTATTAATCCCAACCTGGGCAAATTTGCATAATATCAGATGGAGAATTATATTTATTGAAAATAAATAAAAGACAGGAAAAAAAAAACATACTTTCACACACAAACATATATACTTATACATATACACACATATATATGCGTACATCTGTGTGTGTACACACACACACAAAAAGTACTTGGAAGACATAAATTCAGCACCAGCTGACCAATCAAAGTGCGGCTGCTAAATTTGCCTCAGAATGCCGCTGACATCCTTCACATAACGCGTCAGGATCCGAAGCAGATTTCAATCAAAGCCCTCCGAGATCCTTATGTTGAGTCTCACCAACCTATTCTCACCGCACAAGGTGGACGCACAAGAGAAAATAAATCCCACAATGCAGTGGTGCACAGGGACAAAGTGTGGAGACTGGATATGAAAGGTTGACCATAAACATGCAGCGTGAATTAAAATGTTTTAAAAACTTCCCTTGTACTTTGAGAATGTGGGATTATTTCCTAGAGTGCCGCAGACCCCCTTTGGCAGAGGTAACTTCCTGTTAGCTCAGTGCAAGCAATCGTGTGCTGCCCTTGTGATTGCTAATAACCTACCAGTGCTTGAAGCATTCAGCTCCAAGAGGCAGACCAACCAAAGCTTTGGCTCATTTCTGCCAAAGTCCATTCTCTCTTTTTTTAAATTTTTAAACAGACAAATTTGACGAAAACATGCAAAAAAAACAAAATAACAGGGTGAATAGGTAAATCTTAAACCCGACACCAGGCCAAATCTCCTTTTGATTATTATTACTGCCAAGAGCACTCTCTGCATGACATCGTTGAGCACGTTCACACCTTAAAGGAGGGCAGTGACATAAAACAAAACCTTCCAACCTTTGTGCAAAGGTGAAATTCAGACACACGGCGAGACGAAGGACTCACTTGGACAGAGAGACTCCTCCGGCCTTGCCAATCAGCTCTTGGTGTCTCAGGACCGACGGGTCCCACTGCAGCTCCAGGAAGCCAAGCAGCTTCCGCATCTCGTCCTCGGGGTGGAGCACAAGCTGCTCGTAGCGCACGGCCAGGCAGTGCGACTCGCCGGCGGCCAGGCACTGGCTGAACATGGTCTCCACCGCGCTGCTCCACTTGGTCAGGCAGTCCCTGTAGCTGCTCAGGTCGAAGCCCGAGATGGTCACCTGTGGGTGCGGGAGGAAAACCAGCAGTGAGACTCAGTCGATCGGATTAGCTGCCAAGTAAAGACAGTTTCAATCATGATATCAATCCTGCACAGCTTCGCGTACCTTGCGCGATATCATGGAGTGGACGGTCGCCCGTCCGTCTCGGAGCATCAGCACGAACTTGGCTTTGGGGAAGATGCGGGACAGGTAGGAGAGAGACTTCAGGGCAAACGGGTCCTTGTTGCAGAGGCGAGGGGCCGGCTCGCCGTGGCCCACGATCACCTGACACACACACACACACACACACACACACACACACACACACACACACACACACACACACACACACACACACACACACACACACACACACACACACACACACACACACACACACACACACACTTTGAGGAGGATGGAGGTGCAAAACATTTTGCAATAAATATGCATTTCCATGTTGTTTGCTGTCAGTAACGGTTGTAAAATTTTTCTCTTTGATTACTTGAAAAAATAATTATTCCGTCTCCTCCTCCGTCCAAACATAACGCGCCATTTCCACTTGAAGTGAACTGGTCATGTGACCCCGTACGTCACGTCCAGTGACGTGTAATTGTGAAAAAAGTGTTTTCACGACACTTTTGGGACATGCCTTCATATCGATCCATCTGAAAAACCACCTCAAGAGAGCATAGAAAACATTTAGTAATATTTGAGGTTCTTGGAAGTTTATGCGTTTCCATTGCCAGTTTTTTATTGCGATATTTAGGTTTCGCACAATTCTAGGAGTCATGGAAACGCAGCTACTGCGTGGATGCAGAAGAACTCTCTGGCTCGGTGGTCCTCAGTGGGACTGGAACCGCTGTCTCCGCCCACTTCCAGGGCTTCTTCTGCGTTTTCAGCTGGGATTAGACCCGGCGCTGTGCCAGTGACGCAGAGTGAGTGCAAGTTTTAACTTTCACCTTCGTTTTTGAAACCGTTGGCTTAAGATGCTTGAGTCGCCTTCGGACAGAAACGCAAATTAGCTTTTGCCTTTTGGTTGTTTGTGTTTATATTTGAGAAGAAAACTGTGGACTTAAAAAAAATTATGTCAAAATGGAAATGACGATTAAATTTTTATGTAACTTAAATCTAATTGTATTTATTTAATAGTATTTTTGTGGTTGTTTTGAACAAAAGGGACAGGCGACCTTTCGACAAATGGACCTTTGACTCATGGCTGCCGCTCACTCACCTCCAACAGGAAGGCTCTCACGGCCGAGTCCAGCACCTGGTCGGTGACGCCGGCCTCGTCCAGCCTGATCCTCTCCTTCACCGAGCGGCTCCAGGTGGCCCGCATGGCCAGGAGGCGGGGGATCACCCGGGTCTCCTCGCCGCACCGCACGTGAGCGTGGGCGTCCAGCATGACGCGCATCAGCGTGGTGCCGCTCCTGGGGAAGCCGCCGATGAAGATGAGGGGCGTGTCCTCGGGGAAGTGCTCGGCGAGAGACAGGCTCTGGTTGGCCAAGCCCAGGTTGAGCTCCATCCAGCGGTAGCGGTGGCTCTTGGGCGGGCAGTCCAACCCGCTCATGCCCAGGTAGAGCAGGGAGGCGGAGCAGAGGAGCACGCTGCCCAGGAGGAGGCTGGACCTGGCGTTCCTCATGGCTGCCGTCGAGGGTGCCCACTCACTCACTCACAACATTCAGCTACGGAGGGAGGAGGAGGCGGCGGCCGGCGGCGCCCCTTCGAGGTGGCTGAGACGTGATCACCCTGGACTGCGAGGGGAGGCGGCGGGCGCAGCTGCGGGGGGGGGGGGGGGGGGGAGTCTGGGTCGAGGGTTCAGCGAGGCTGCGCTCCAGTTCTTCGGCCTCAGCAGAGGAGAGGTGAAGCCGTCAGGGTGGCGCTCCACAGCCTGCCAGTGCCTCTCTGGGCCATCGTGCCGTCCTAAGACATGAAGAGAGCAGCTTGTCATATGTCAGCGGTTCTGTCTAATCCACGGGTGATGAACTCAAACACAAACTGCGCTCCAACATTGATATTTCCCCAAAAAATCTTTCTCCAGATATCAAGGCAAACCTTTTCATATGGAGCCAAACAAGTTTTGCTTCAACACCAAATATGAAACAAGCAAAACTTAATATTGCACAATACATAACTTCATATTGCACACATACAAAATCAAAATTCAAATAAAAAAAAAACAAATAAAGAAAACGTAAATAAAAATCGCACGTCTCTTCTTGTTTGCTGCCTTCTGTTTTAAATTTCAACAGTGACCTTTTTTCCAGGGGCTAATAATACATTTAAACATAAAACAACAATAAACCATTCATTCATTCATTCATCTTCTATACCCGCTTATTCCTATTCAGGGTCACGGGGGTCTGCTGGAGCCTATCCCAGCTGTCTTAGGGCGAAGGCAGGGTGACACCCTGGACAAGTCGCCAGTTCATCGCAGGGCCACATAGAGACAGACAACCATTCACACTCACATGCACACCTACGGACAATTTAGAATGTTCAATTGAGCTCACATGCATGTTTTTGGAGTGTGGGAGGAAGCCGGAGAACCCGGAGAGAACCCACGCAGACACAGGGAGAACATGCAAACTCCACACAGAAAGGTCACAGGCCCCGGAATCGAACCCACGACCTTCTTGCTGTGAGGCGGCAGCGCTAACCACTGCGCCACCGTGTCGCCAACAATAAACCAATTAAGTCATAATATCCTTCTACGAACGCCCTGTCCTGATTGAGCAGAGCATTCTGGGATTTGTAGTATTAGCGGTACATGTGCTGTATAATACCGGCGGGGCCAGCAGCTCCAACAGTGATTTTGTATTGCCTTGCGGGCCGAATGTGGCCCGCGGGCCAGAGTTTGACACCTATGACCTAATCCGTCGCGACGCTACCAGGCCTGGCTGGCACATCCAGCAGAGATATTTCAGAAATCACATGACACTGACTGCACAGGCACAATGTGACTCGACTGACCTGTGCGTTATTATTTCAGTGTAAACTAAAGCGGTCCAAAAGATTTAACATGCTGCACAATTAAGACTCTCATGGAAGTTTAATTTAGGTTGGCCAAGACTGTATCGGGTCGACTGCACAGCTCAGTGACAACCTGCCGACAGCGACGCACCAGTTGACAGTACATGGATTAGTAGGTTAAAGGAAGCCTCGTTTTGCAGCTTCCTCATGTTACACTGGTTTCTGCCTTTCTGCAGGAGGTGTTTCACATCGCGCTGCTGCTGAGGGCGTGAGCCACCGTCACACTTCCGCTTTTCTCTTCTGCAGTGTGCAAAGTTTACAAGCGGGACACAAAAACACCGGCCACAGTCCAATTCTTCTTGTTTAACCAGGGGGGGGGGGGCGACGACATCATTTTTGAGCAAAATGTTTCAACGATCGCAAAACCTTACATGTTGGTTTAAATATATTAAAATATAAATTATTTTGAGGAGGGCGAAGACGGCGACCCCGACAGCTCGGAAGCATCTTTACGCCACGGAATGAGGTGCGCGCAGGAGGCCTGGAGGGAGCCCAACGAGGAGATTCATGGGTGTGGTGAAAGAGGGCACGACGCTGGCCAGTGTGAGAGAAGAGGATGCAGAGGATAAGAGGGTGGGATGGAGGCAGGTGATTGGCTGCGGCCAGGACTGAAGGGAACAGGCCGAGGGAAAAGATGAAGCAGTTCACCACAGAGCCTCTCGCAGGCGGCAGTGGGGGCGAGCGGGCGGAGGCAACGAGGCGAGCTGATTATCGCCATTTCCAAAGCCGCTGTACATTTTTAATCTCCAGTAAAGTCAAACTAGCCGTTCGGATGACTGTGTGTCATGTTGGCGCAGGAACGCTGGTGCAGGGAGGCCCTGCATCTGGACGCCACGTGGTTGGGTCGGGGAAGAGACTGGAGTGGGGGAGGGAAGGGGGGTCGAAACCTTCAGTGCAGTGATGGAACCTGGAGGAAAAACAGCTGGAGGAGGAGGAGGAGGCAGAGTGCCAGCCGGGGCTGAGGTTTCCGCCTTAAGCCACGTTAAGTCGGCCAGTATCCACGGCTTTACATGCTTTTCAAATGCATTTCCCCACAGAGATTAAGCCACTTGGAGGGAATTAGGCCAGAGGTTCAGGATGAGGGTGTTTTTATGCCCCCCTCACTCTCTGCTGCAAGGGATGGAGAAAATGCTACATTTACTGTATGTACAGTTCCACATCATTCTTCTTCCTTCCCATCAATCTTTTTTCTTATTTAAACTCAGTTTTAATCATCTTCAAGGTGTTAATCCTTCTCCTTTATCAATCACATCGAGTTAAGATTAGGGATGTTAACAATCAATTGATTATTGATTTAATTCTTGATTAAGAATTTAATCGATTAAATTAAATTAGTCGCAATTAATTGTTGTTAAATGGTGTGGTGTATACCTGTATACCTAGAACAAGTTACTT